>NC_056736.1:83472352-83689852 GCF_019279795.1 Protopterus annectens | reverse complement strand
TCAGACTTTCCTGGTTAACAAATGTTAAATAAATAAAAATGACAAGCATTGGAATTTCAGACTTCATATTCTTCAAAAAGTACATGGTAACACAAAACCTATTATTATAGCAAGTTTCTAAGTTTATAAGATGGATATTTGAAATTTGTCCCTATTATTTGGGACTGTATTCCCCCATTATTGGCTTCATCCAGGTTTTTTGTGCCAAGGATGAGAGCTATGGTGATAACTGAACTCATTGAATATGTTTGGGGGCTGTATTCCTCCATTACTGGCTTTTTCTATGTGTTTTTGCTAAGAGGTTGAGAGCTATGGTGAGAACTGAATTCACTGAATATGTTTGGGGGCTGTATTCCCCCATTATTGGCTTTGTTCAGGTGTTTTGTGCTAAGATGTTGACAGCTATGGTGAGAACTGAATTCACTAAATGATAGCCATTTATGTTTCAGTCTTCCATTCTTGCATAAAGCAGATGATTTGGTATAGTGGTATGTTACTCTGACTGTTTTGTCCTGGGTTCAGTACTTGACAATGAAACATATGGTGGCAACACAGCATTTTATTCTAGCAACTTTTCAACATTATACAAGCAATGTTTAAAATGTGTCCGTGTTTTTTGATCTTTTGCTCCCCCCTAAATGTTGGCTTTTTCCAGAATTCTTGTGCTGCAAAGTTCAGAGATACAGCTGAATGTCAAGTAGATTTTACAAGAAGCTGAGAGCTGCAGAGGAACAAAAGTTTAGTGATGCTTATGCTGAGTCTGCTTATATTGTTAATAGCACAACAGGTAGTGTGCTTGCTTTTGATGCAGAAGACTGTGGGTTCTGCTCCCACAGTAGGTAGATGCTTTGCTGATATTGTATTGTAAAGGGGGTGGATGCTGCAGTCCATTTTGGTGAAGATACCTAGTGACTATGAACCTATCAGTTTGCCATCCATTCCCTTTTGCAATATTACTAGCTTATCATTTTTTTAATGCAACATAAGCAATTTGCTCCTCAAGGGCAACAGGCACTTTATTGTAGATGAACCAATAAATATGAAGTTGTGCTAGCAGCAACCTCTTCATTAGTTGCAGATTTCTTTAATGTGGAATTATTTAGATGACTTTTACTTCTTCAAAGATTGTGCATATTTACTGATACTGGTGGACTGTAGAAGTTTGAGTAAACTTTTATGATAGAAATGTTCTGAATTGGGCAGTTTTGTTGTTATTGGTGCATGCATTTTGTTTCATTGTTTACTGGAAAAATGTTCTGAATTGGGCAGTTTTGTTGTTATTGGTGCATGCATTTTGTTTCATTGTTTACTGGAAAAATGTTCAAAACAAATTTAAAATGCCCTCTACAACTGTACTATATTGTACAAGGAATATAATTTAATACAATCAGAAAGGTGTATCAAAGACCATGTGTATGTTTCATGTGCAAGGGGCCTATGATATGAAAACAGCCCAAAGTAAATCTTTATCTCCCACTGGCAAAATGCATTTCCTTTGAATGTGGGTTTCAATGCTGTTTTAATGAATGTGAGTTTCAAGGGCAAGGAAGTTTTAACGCTAAGTCTGTTTTCATTGTGAGATTGCATTGCTTTGCTTGCAGATGTCTTAGTGTTTGTGCTGTAAAATGCAAAATAAAACTTTCAAATGAAGTCCAAATCAATCATCGTAGAAGTAAAGCAGTATGCACATTAGTGTTTATGGTAAATGGGGTGAAATAGCCAAATAATGGTTTATTGGAATGGCTGCAGGGGGGAAGCTCCATTCGACCATGATTATCTTTCTAAGTTTATAAGAGCAATATTTAAAAATTGTCCTTATTTTTGAGCCTTTGTCCCACTTCTATGTATGGCTTTCTCCAGATTTCTTGCTCTGAGGTTGAGAGGTATGGCAAATGTGTCAGGGCCATCACAGTCAGCCAGAGGCATTTCAAATTGTGACATACTTGTTGCACCCCACTCCCCCATGTAGTGTGACTCTGGATGTGTCCAAGCAAGGCAAGGAACAGTTATGCAGTGTAAATGTGCAGAGTATCCCCCCATCCAAGGTAGACACAAGTACTACTTTTATTCTGTCCTTGATTTTGCAGAATGTTCTGGTTTCTGTCATATCTTTATACTGTTGATTTATGCTTATTATTACTCAGAAAGTGCCTGTTGCTCTGTGTTTAAGTAGCAATGCTTTAATGACCATCAGGTAAACTTGTCTGAGATTGTAAGATGCAAGTAAGCTTTAATAGGCATACTGTTAAAGAACTGCCAACACTGAAAGCATTTCTGTTGTTGCCATGCAGAGAATACTTGAATAACTAGATAATGTATAAGCCTTGGGTATTGAAATGCATACAAAAGGATTTGTAATAAAGGACAGGATTACATTATTTTAAGAAGCTCATTACATTTGTTGGAGACTTGCAGTTATCTTTGAAGGCTTTACCTGTAAACCAAATAGAATGCCAGTCTATCATGTGTGGTCCATTACTTGTACAGTAATCCTTTAAGCAATGTATCTTGAGCTTGTTTCTTGTTTGCTTTTCATTTTTTACTTTGATCATGTTTTCCCCATGAAACAAGTAGACAGTTGTCAGGCAGCAGGTCTTTTTTTGGATAAGAAACATTTTTACAAGTGGGGGTATCACATATGATGGCCAGTGGATTGCCTGTTAGGTTTTGTCTGTGCACCACACAGGTCTTGTCCTAAATATATCACTGTCAGTCTGTCTGTTGCATGCTATCAGTACATGGCTACATCCATTTGTGTTTCTGATATCTTATTCCTGCATAAGGGTATGTTGCAACAAATCCTGTAACACCAGAAATTTCCAGGGTGTGTAACAGCAATATTGCAAATATGGCCCTGTGTTCCTGCCTCTGTCCTCCACATATATGGCAGGCTTTGTCCTGCTGTGATACAGTTAAGGGTTGTTAGGTAATGGCCTATTATTATTTACTGCTAGCATTCCTGCTATCATCCCATTCGTATCGTGGACTCCCACAAAATATGTTGGTCAGGGTCCATACATATGGGGGCAACAGTTGGACAACATATGTGTGCCCTTGTATATTCCAGAGGTCAGTGTGTGGTACACAGTGTTCTTAGCCTTTGTACAATGTTTTATGTGGGAGGGGTATTCAATGCTATCAACCTAGGCTGTGACAACATGTCATGGATATCACTGTTAAGACACACTGACGTATGTGACTGCACACTTTCATACGTTAATCCATGGGAACAGGGGTGGGCTACAGCTTACAGTGTTACACACAGTTCAGTTAGTCAGTGTGATTGTGAGATGTTAAGTTGAGCAATGGTATCTGACAGATACATTGACATTACAACAACTAATCCCCAACGCATCCCCTTGTTAGTCAGGTCTGACTATAAGCTAATTACCCTTAACATCCACATCCCATCCCCACCCCCCCAGTAAGGAAACCTCCATAAAAAACTTCTCCAAAGCCAACTTCATGCTACTCAAGTCAGAAGTGACAAACTTCATGACACCCATGCAGACGGGAACTGAAAGTTCAACTGCTGAATCCTACACTAAGGCACTGTACAAGCACATCCACTCATGCATGAATTGTGCCATCCCAAGTAGAACCAAGATGCTCTCATCCAAAAAAAAGGAAGCCAGTCTGGTAGTCCCCTGCCTTAAACAAACTTTACAACAAAAGGAAAAAACTGTTGCAGAAAAGAGGAAAATCCCAGGATGCAAAAAACTCTCTTACCAGCCTTAGTAAGAAACTTAGATCCCTCATAAAATACTCCAAAGCTAGTTACGAAAATAAAATTGCCAAAGATTCCAAAGACAACCACAAGGCATTCTATAACAATGTCAAGAATCTAAATGGCAATGCTCAGATCTGCTCTGAGCTAAAACAGAATGGCATTAAATATACTGATCCCAAGGATATTGCCAATATCCTGGCAGATCGATTCAGTGCCAACTTCACCCCCCTCTCACCCCCTAAATGGCCCATCTCAATACTGAAAGATTGCCAAATTCCAGTAATAATGGCCACACTCTCCAAAGCTAAGAATACAGCATCCATGGGACCAGATGACATACCGGGCTGTGTACTACATGAACTACAATATGAACTGGCACCTCACCTAAGTGTCATGTTTAATCATAGCCTCACCTCAGGGTGAGGCTATGATTAGGTTTTGTGCCCACTGAGTGGCACAGAGCTACAGTTATCCCACTCCACAAGGGGGATCCACCTTGGATCCTGGAAACTCCCATCCCATCAGTCTGATGAGCCTTATCTGCAAGACCATGGAGCGTATTATCCTGGAACTTACAAACAAAGACATTGGCAATCTTCAAACACTGGACCCCACCCAGTTTGGGTTTGTTAAGGGCCAATCTTGTCTCCTGAACCTGATTGACTTTTTCAAATCAGTCTCCGGAGCCATGGACAAGGGTAAGGTGGTCCACACAGCCTATCTAGACCTTGCCAAGGCCTTTGACACCATCCTGCACTCTGGAATCATAGATAAACTTACTATGCTGGGCATTAATCCCTACATCACCCAATGGGTTGCTAACTGGCTTACTGATAGAACCCACACTGTAAAAGTAGCCGACTCCAAATCCAGCTCCAGACAAGTGACAAGTGGAGTACCTCAGGGTTCTGTCCTGGGACGACTCTTGTTTGGCATCTACTTCTCTGAAGTACAGGCCAACATTAAGGGACTCTGGCTAACAAAGTTCGCAGATGACTGCAAACTGGGAGCCATTATTGAATCCTCAAATGATGTGGATACTCTACAAAAGGGCCTTACAGAAACAGATGCTTGGTGCCAGAGCCGTGGGCTCAAGCTTAATGCCAAGAAATGTATAGTTATCCCCTTTGGGAAAAAGCATGTATCTGTGAATTACCATATAGGTGGCATTACACTAAACATCGAAAGTGTGATAAAAAACTTAGGGACACAGGTGGACAGTGGTCTCACCTTCGATAACCACATTGCCACAACAGTCAGGAAATATTTCTATGTGGCACACCTCATCACTAAGGGCTTTTCATCCAGAATAAAGGAGGTCATTGTCCCACTGTACTCATCCCTCATTAGACCCATTATAGAATACAATGACCCCTTTGGTATGTACCTCTCAAGACATCTGCAACAACTGGAAAGGCCACAGAAATATTTCACTAAAAGAATCACAGGCCTAAAGCAGATGCCCTATGCTGACCGCCTTAAAAAACTCCAGCTATACTCTGTCGCATATCGTCTACTCAGAGGCGATCTCTGCTTAACATACAAGGCCATGTCAAACCCAGAGCTGTTGGACATACTACACTTAAAGAAATCCCAATCCCTCAGAGCCACACGCTCCAGGGATCTAAACCTTGTCATCACAATAAACAAAACATGCTGGAGGGATAGGTTCCTGACCCAGAGACTCCCCAGACTCTGGAATAGATTGCCCATACATGTCAAGCAGAGTGCCTCTTTGGCCCTCTTCAAAAGAAACCTTGACGATTGGATGGGAGAAAGGAAATTCACCCCAGGGATCACATCAGTCGCCCTGCTAGACAGGGGTCCAGTGAAGTAAATAGTGTGGGAAGAAATAGCCAGGGAATTGTTATGGCTAGGCTTGTATAGGCCCTAGGGCTGATAGCCTAGTACCGACCTATGAACCTATGAACCTAATACATTTCCCCCTAGGGCTTGACTACTGGGTGCAATTGGTGGTTGCTGAACTAAATCTGTAATTGTTGATTGTTACTTATCTTGAAGGCAAATCCTTTATCTGCTGTTGTACTAATTGAAGGCCTTGACCTGGACAGCATAGTATGTTAAAACTATGTAATCTTAGATAAAAAGAACCACTACTACCATCTACTGCAAAAACACCAAAACAAACCTCAAAAGTTCTGGGCAGGAATAAACAAACTACTCCACCCAGGCCAAACCGCCACTCCACCCCGCTCAGCTTCCCAGCAAAAATCCCCAGTAGACATTGCTAATAACTTCAACAGCTTCTTCACAGAGACTATCCAGTCTCTAGCCAGCCAACTCTCTCCCAATGGCTCTAATTCTAATGTAGCCACACCCAGTACCCAAACATACTTTACCTTCCAACCTGTTCCTACTCAACTTATTCATGCTCTACTTAAGAAACTAAGACCCACCACCCTGGCTGCTGACCTCCTCCCAGCAGACTATCTGCAAAAGGCTGCTGACACCATAGCCTACCACATCTCTATGTTGATCAACAGAGCTATATCTGAAGCTACTGTACCCGCTATATGGAAAATCTCCCATGTCATACCTCTCCATAAAGGAGGTAGTTCCACTGAACTGTCAAACTTTAGACCCATAGCTATTCTGTCACCTCTAGCTAAAATTATGGAGAAGTGTGTACACATACAGCTCATACACTACCTCACACAGAACAAGCTGTTGTTCAACTTTCAGCATGGCTTTAAACCACACCACAGTACTACTTCTGCCCTCCTCTCTTTCTCTAACATCATTAACCACAACCACAGTAATAACAAACTATCCTCAACACTCTTTCTAGATCTATCCAAGGCTTTTGACATGGTTGACCACAAAATGCTTATAAATACCTTGAAGGCCTTCTCCTTAAACAACCATGCACTCCAGTGATTTCAATCCTACCTGCAGGGCTGGCAACAGGCAGTCCTATGGCAGGAAAAGCTATCATCTTGCCTACCCATCACATTAGGAATCCCCCAGGGCTCGATACTAGGACCCCTTCTTTTCTCCATCTTTATCAACGACCTTCATTCAGTCATCCCAGATGCTACTTGCATTCAATATGCGGATGACTCCACCTTGATTTGTTCTGACACCTCACCAGCTACTTTATTCACATTAATCCAAATTACCTTCAATACAGTGGAAAAATGGCTCTCCAATCAACATCTAATCCTAAACCCCAACAAAACTAAGTTGCTCCTCTACTCCCCCACATGCAGGCCCCCCTGCCAGCTTTCAACATAACTACTAACAATGGCACTATCATCTCCCCAGAAGCCCCAACTAAACTACATGGGTGTCATAGTTGATAACAACCTGAAGTTTGATGTGTATATCAATCAAACTATCAAAACCCTTAATAAAAAAACTCGGCTCTCTTTACAGAATCAAACCTTTCCTTACCAAACTTGCTAGAACTGCAATTGCCTGTTCCCATCTGCTATCAACTCTTCTCTATGCCTCACTTCTATTCTCCAGCTTAAACAAAATAGATCTTAATAAACTATCATACTGCTATAACCACATTGCCAGATTTGCTACTGGCACAGCCTACCGGACGCACCACTGTCACAACCTAAATCGCCTAGGATGGCTTGAACTGCCAAGCCTACTGCAGTTCAACCAGCTTATACTGGCACATAAAATCCTTTACCAACCAGAAAATACACCTGCACTAAAAATATTATCAGCCCCTACACCAGCACCCGGCCACTGCGATCATCCACTAGACTCCTAGTTCAAACATACAAATCCAACTACTCAGCTGGGGACTCTCTGTTTGCCAACTCTGTTGGAAAAATATGGAACAGACTCCCAGCTGACTTGACCCTAGAACCCTCACTAACTCAATTCAAAAACAAACTCAAGAAATACTTCAAAACTCATTGGTTATGTCCTTGCACTAACCCCGACTAGTGACGTCTCTCTTTCTTAAGTGCCTTACCTTCAATTACTTCTAACTTTTTTCTACCACTCCATTTCAGGAAGGGTCAATTGTATAACTGCTGCTCAGTGTGTCTTAAACCTGAATGTAATGTTATGTATGTTTAACTGTGAAAATAATATGTTTTTTAAGTGTTTTATAATAAGTACTATATGTGCTAAATGTTGGTATTGCTTATGACTGTAATCTGCTTGAAACTAGCATTTACTAAATGTTTGATGTTTATTATCTTGGAGCTTTTCTCACCGGGCCTCCACTGAAAATGGACATGTATCCAGTTGGACTATCCCGGTCAACAAATATAAAATAAATAAAAATAAATAAATGTTATATATCCACATTGCTTGCATCTACCATTTTGTGTGGGCCTTGCATTCATCACTGATTATATATTTCAAAATCTATGTGCTGTAAGTAATGGTATACATTATTGTATAGTACACAAATTAAAGGTTTTCTTTGTATGCATAACTGTGTGTGGTGTCATGTCCTTTGAATTGTGTGTGGATATATGTTTAATGTAAGTATTCTCATTTGTGGGAATGGTTGCCACACTACACATTTCACAGGTGCCAGTTACAGGGCTTGTGGCTGTGGGATATACTTTGCACCCAGTACTTCCACGCTACTTCTACATATATATGGCTACTAATACCTTTTGTCTGTGTATTTGTGTATATACCTATATATATCTCATATATATATATATATATATATATATATATATATATATATATATATTTATATATATATATCAGAATATATTTGTCTATGTATAGATGTGTGTGCATATCTGCACCATTGTAATGTGTACTCCTTCCACGTTGTACATTCCCTACGGCAGAATGACTTTTCTGCATGATATGTTACAGATATTGCCCTGACATTTTACAGGTAAATTGGCTTACTGTTAAACCATTGTATCTGTGTTGTGGAGGGCCCTGGAGTCAAGAACTGCATGTGCTGGATATTGGATTGCACAGCATATCTGTTAGGTCTGTGGAAGGGGATAACATAGCACTAATTACCAGGTATCCCTCATTTGAGGCCCCAGCCCCATTAACAGTACATATGGTCTGTTATGTTGTAGTGAGTGGTTCAGGATGTTGTTCCCATTTGGAAATGCTATACACATTTCTATCTGTATATATATATATATATATATATATATATATATATATATATATATATATATATATATATATATATATATATATATATATATATATATATATATATATATATGGGTCTATCTGACTTGTGACATTTCATTTAGTCCATTTCATTTAGTCGACATTTCATATAATCGACAAGCTTTTGCCCCCTCCCCCAAAATCGTGCGACCCTGGAGTTAGAATATATATTTAGGGGTGGGGCACAGCCCCCACTTGGGGTGTGAAGCCCCCACTTAAAAAGCTTGTCGATTATATGAAATGTCGACTAAATGAAATGTCGACTAAATGAAATGTCGACCAAGTCAGATAGACCCATATATATACATAATTATGTATGTAAAATGCCTATATATATATATATATATATATATATATATATATATATATATACATATGAACATATTTATCTATCTATCTATATATATATATATATATATATATATATATGTCTATCTGTCTACATTTACAGATATATAATTGTCCTTGACCTAGCACTCTTGTGTGGGGTCATTTACTGCACTGTTATAACTTGATATTACTTGTGAACCTCTGCTATCTCTGTAAAAAACAAAAACAAAAAAAAAATCTTGCTTTTTTCCCACTTTTCTGAGAGTTAAAAAAGTTCAGTTACAGGCTTGCTGTTCCTGAACTGTTTGAAAGTTTCTGTGAGGCCATTTTTGCTTGGGCTGAAGGAGGGTCTCTGTGTTCATCAGTGGCAGTGACTAACATTGAGCAGCTTCCCTGCCCCCCGGAGAGGTGGTTACTGACTTGAAACTGTAGTTTTATTGGCCACTAGGGGTCATTTCCATAACTCCTTCATTTGTCCTCAGAGGAGTGGTTTAAGGCAGTAACTTGTAGTTTATTGGCCATTTTGGGTCATTTCCTGTCTTTTCCAGCCCCCTGCTATAAAGCACGCTTTAGCGTGCATTAGCCTTGATTTAGCCCGATGAAGCGGAGTTGCTACCGTTGCACACTAGGGCAGCGGTTAAGCAGGTTTAAAATATTCGGGCTACCTAAAGTCCACTCTTCAAATTTTCCCTTAAAACTACCTTCCTCGAACTATACTACTGATCTAATCAGCTTATCCTATAATTAAAAAGATCATCTCTACTTGACTCCAAGTAGACTATTCTCTATCTGTTAAACGTAGCACTTGCTCCTACAGTACTTATTACCTTGATACGGCACTCTTGTCATAGATAGTACCCCAAAAGGCAACCCCCATTTCTCGGTCACCCACGTCCCCCGAAATCTTTTTAAAGTTTTTTTTGTCTATTCCTTCTAGCATGTCGAGGGATCAGTTGCTAGTATCCTCTCCTGCTCAGCTGGTTAACCTGGGAATATTGAGGCAATGTTACAATTGCCTCATGTACACAGACAACCCTCTCCTCCTCCCACAAAACACAAATACATGCGAGAGATGCAACTATACGGCCAAACTGGAGGCTGAGCTCTCTCAACATAGGACTGGCAAGACCAGTCAGGAGGAGAAGGTTACCACACACACTATAGACCCAGTCTCACATAGTACCATTACAACCTCAAATCATACACATAAACACACAAAGACATACTCGGAGGCTCTGATCAAAAATCTACCAAAACAGCAGAGGCCACCAAAGCAGACACCCAAACAACCACCACCTCAGAACACAACACCTGCAACACATAGACCTCACAGTCAGAGTGTCAAACAGTCACAGCCCTTAAGGCCAAACACAATGCCAGACACACTAGTCATTGGTGACTCCATAGTCAGACACACTGACGTCCGCTCACCAGACTGAGTAAGGAGAAGGTCACAGTAAGCTGCCTGTCGGGCTAGAATCCGCCACATAACGCAAGCACTCAGGTCTCTCAACAGCAGGTACAAATATGACTCAGTCATTGTCCACACTGGTGTAAACGACCTGAGACGTACCTCCTTGGACTACATGAAAAGAGACATTGAGGAGCTCTCTGATTATGTAGCCTAGGCAGGTATGACCCTGACCTTGAGCAGTATCCTACCTTCACCAAGAATGATGCCACAATACAGAGATAAGATGATCAGCTTTAACAATTGGCTTAAACACTGGTGTCATTCAAAGGGGATCCAGTGTCTGTCTGCCTGGGATGACATGCTGGACAAGCCACGCTGCCAAGGGACGGCTTGCACCTGTCACCCTGGGATTCCGGATATTGGCAAAGGCTCTTGCCACCCCATAGTGCCTTTTTAGGCAAGGCTCAAATTCTAAACCTACCACCCTAGAACACAAAAAGGAAAAAACTAAGGGTAATGCTGCTCAATGCCAGAAGTCTAAATCTCAAAATGCACGCACTCGAGGCCCTTCTCAGTATGGAGAACATCGATGTCTGTGCTGTGACAGAAACCTGGTTCAAGGCTCCCGAGAGCACCCCAGCTATCAGGTTTTACCTCATATCATGCCCGGCCCCAAAATCCGGACAATACCAAGAAAGGAGGGGTATCCATATTCATCAAGGACACCCACACCTCAAGACTGGTGGCAATGCACGATGCATCAGAGACCATCCAGGTGCAATTAACCATAGGCAAGACTGCTCTGCAAATTGTAGCATGTTACAGGCCACCCTCACAAACTCAGGAACCTCACATGGCCTTCCTGAAAACACTAGAGGATAAATGTATCACCAAACACCATCATACTAGGTGACTTCAATTACCCTAATATAGACTGGGAACACTACTCAAGCCCAAACACCCTAGCCCAAAAGTTCCTGGAATTCATAAACTCAAATGCCATGGAACAACTAGTCACCATCCCCACAAGAGGAGATAACATACTTGATCTCATCATCACGAACATGGGAGCACAATGTTCAACACCGGAGGTGTACCCCTCACTGGTGAGATCAGACCACAAACTAATCTCGCTGGAGGTCCTCATCCCACCCCCACCTGAAATAAAAAGACCACAGTAAAGAACTTCTCAAAAGCCGACTTCACACTTCTAAAGACTAGTGTGGTCTCCTTTAAGGCCCCCGAGCCAGCGGAAAACAGTACTCAAGCCGCTGAATCACTTACAAATGCCTTCTACCAGCACCTGCAGGACTGCATGGATAAGGCAATCCCAAGCAAAACAAAGACTCTTTGTACCAAAGGCAAGCGTCCAGTCTGGTGGACCCCAGCCATAAACAAACTCTACAACAAAAGGAGGAAGCTACTACAAGATAGAGCAAAATCCTTAAAAGGTAAGACACCCTTGATCACTATAAGTAAAAACTAAGAGCTCTCATAAAATCATCCAAAGCAAATTTCGAGAGAAAAATAGCTAAAGACTCAAAAGACAATCATAAGGCCTTCTTTAGCTATGTTAGAAACCTGGGAGGAAACTCCCAGATATGCTCAGATCTAGTTCAAAATGATGTGAAGATTACTGATCCTACAGACATTGCCAACATACTGGCTGACAGGTTCAGTGCAAACTCCCCCCCCAAAAGGAGAGATATCTATACCAAATGATTGCAGCCCCCAAACATCTCCAGCGCCCAAGTGAGAACTGCTCTCTCCAAAGCAAAAACACAGCATCCATGGGACCTGATGGTGTCCCCGGCTGTGTGCTCCATGAACTCAATGAGGAATTAAACCCACAGCTAGGACAGCTGTTTAATCAAAGTCTTACCTCTGGATACGCACCAAGGAGTGGCGCACTGCAACTGTGGTACCACTTCACAAAGGCGGTGCCTCCACCGACCCTGGAAATTACCGGCCCATTAGCTTGACAAGCCTTATCTGCAAAGCCATGGAGAGGATCATAATGGACCTCATAAATAAAGACATAGGGAATTTGCAGACTTTGGATCCAACCCAGTTTGGCTTTGTCAAAGGCAGATCATGCCTTTTAAACTTGGTTGACTTTTTCGAAACAGTCACCAAAGCCATTGATGAGGGAAAGGCAGTCCATACAGCCTACCTCGATCTGGCTAAGGCCTTCGATACAATACCCCACTCGGTATCATTGAAAAACTCATCAGCTTAAATGTCAACCCATACATCACAAGATGGGTTGCAAACTGGCTGAGTGACAGAACCCACAGGGTCAGAGTTGCTGGCGCCATGTCAGACTCAAAGCCTGTCACAAGTGGTGTCCCACAGGGCTCAGTCCTGGGCCCACTCTTGTTTGGCATCTACTTTTCCAGTACAAGCAAACACAGGAGGGTTATGGCTGACAAAGTTTGCAGATGACTGCAAACTGGGCCATAGTAGAAAACACATCTGATACAGATATCCTTCAGAAGGGTCTCACAGAAGCGGATAACTGGTGCCAGAGCCACGGCCTAAAGTTAAATGCCAAAAATGCATAGTCATACCCTTCGGGAAAAACAAGGTTACCCCTAGCTACCAAATAGGTGGCAATCCACTGAGCACAGAAGAAGTTATCAGGGACCTGGGGACCCAGGTTGATAGTAGTCTGTCATTCGACACCCATGTAGCTAAAGTAGTTAGGAAGACCTTCTACATTGCCCACCTTATCATGAAGGGATTCTCATCTAGATCAAGGGAGGTCATAGTCTCCCTTTACTCATCACTCATCAGACCAATGATTGAGTACAATGCCCCATTCGGAATGTATCTGACCCGACACTTGCAGCAGCTGGAGAGGCCACAAAAGTTCCTCACCAAAAGGATAAAGGGCCTCAAAAATCTGTCCTATGCTGCCCGACTGAAAGAACTCCAGCTCTATTCAGTCGCCACCGCTTGCTCAGAGGTGACCTTTGCCTAACATACAAGGCCATGTCAAACCCAGATTTGATGAATATGCTTCACCTCAAAAATCTAGATCCATCAGAGCCACAAGGGCGGAGACTTAAACCTTGACACGGCTATTAATAGGACGTGCTGGAGGGATAGATTCATCACCCAAAGACTCCCTATGCTGTGGAACAAAATCCCGGTACATGTGAGGCAGAGCACCTCGCTGGCCTTGTTCAAGAGAAATCTTGACCAATGGATGGGAGATCACAGATATACCCCAGGGATAACCTCAGTGTCACTGCTCGACAGAGGCACAGCAAAATAATGGGTATAGTTCCCCATACTAAAGGGGTGGCGTAAGCCACAAAACGATGGGCTAGGCTTGTAAATGCCCTCGGGCAGATAGCCTAGTATGAACCTATGAACCTATGAACCTATATGTCCATGCATGTTTGGCTCATAATTTTGGCCTGTACCTCATTCTCTTGGCAATTGACATGGATGATCTCAGGATTGAAGTCAGTAACTAATGATGACACCTATGTGTTACAGACTTCAACTCCTTAATACATATAACTGTTTAACTAGCAATGTTTTAAGTGTATAAGAACAATATTTGACATATATCCATATTTGTACCCACATTCTGGCACACTTTGTCCACAATTCTTACATTAAGAGGTTGTGTGGTTTGATATTACTACATTTCCTGTACTGTTGAATGATTATGCTGGATGATATATTTGTGAAAATATCAGGGCTATGTATAGCTGCCATGGCTTAGTGGTAAATCAGTTTGTGTAAGGTGTGCAGGGTCCTGGGCTCAAGACTTGCAGAGGCTGTTTATTTTGTTGCTGGGCAGAACATGGGTCATTGGATACAGAGTGATTAAGGCACTTTAATGCAGTTGTAAGCAGGTTTGCATGGAGCTAAGCACTGCTAACTTCTGGTTACAGTTTCTTACACTCAGCTTCTGAATTGGTTAACCTGTGTAGGCAGTGCTTACCCCCATGCAAACTTAAACCCGCTTACTGCTGCTTAAAAGTGCTTACTCCCGCTTACCGCCGGGCTAATTTCTTTAAAAGAAAAGAAAAAGGGGTTGATAGGAAAGTGGTAAAAAAGGGGCAGAAAGAGGGAAAGACAGGAGGGAAAATAGCCAGGGATGTGCAGGAAGGGTGAGGGAAGGTCCATAGCTGGCCATTTCTTCTACATCGACAGCTGTGTATATACACTGAATTTGGAGGTAGATTTGGACACTGAAACCCTCTGGGTGGGGTTGAGGACAGCAATAATTTGTTGTCATGCCAATTAGGCCAGAGTACTTGTATCCGGTGGACATATGTGCGAAGTGGACAGCTATGTATGGGGCGAGATTTTTTTTGTGGGAACAGATTGCCCTTTTTTTTCAGGTGAGAGTGGGATGTTGGGGAGGGGTAGTAGGTATATTTGGGGAGGTAAGTTGGGTAGGTTAACAGACAAGACAAACAAGACACATACAGGGACAGTATATGACACATGTGGGGGATAAACACCTTGGACGGGGAGGGGTGTTTGAAAGTCACAAGCCCATGTGCCCCCAAATGGAAACAGTGGGACTGAAGTCCCCATCCATGGGTAGTCACCACTGCACCTTCACAGCCACAAAGGTGGCTGTGCTGGGGGCTGGGTAGTAGGGGCAGGGTCACCCTCTAATTGCACCATGCAGCCCTCAAGCTGGTATAGCTGGTCTCGAATATCTTTGTCGAGCTCCCTACACACCATGGCCCAGACCTGATGGCAGGTGACAGGTACCTCTCTGCCCCTACTCCCAGGCGGAGTGAGCCCCATCCCCAGAGTAGGTTCCACCTGAAGGTGGTGCAGGGCCAACAGAGGAGGAGGTCCCAGGCTGGGCCCCAGATGTGCTGGTGCCCGGGGCCATTTCCAGATGATGTGGGACAGGTGGGTCTGCTGGGACCGGCCTACCCATACGAGCTATGGTGTTGCAGTTTTAGGAAAGATATCAGTTAGTAATAGTCAACAGCATTCAGGATTAGTTATAACAGCATGCATAGGTATTTCCATTAACCCAAGACACCAGATTTACAACAGTTGCAGGATGAGCAGAACACATGCATATATGGGGCAACAGTGGCCATTACAACAATGTGCAGGTTTCATTGATGGCAATAAGCCACCAATATGGGAGTATATTAACATGGCACATGCATAGAATCAAATGTGAATATTTATAAACCAATAGGAAATATGTCCCAACAAAAGTTTGGAGTGTACACGTACCCATTGAGGTATGTAATTAGGTTATTGTTGCACATATGGTGGGGGTGAGAGATAGAGGTCAATTAACAACTAATATATCCCTGTAGTTTTCACAACTTTCTTAGTCACTGCAGTTATCCGTCCCTTACATGTGTTATTACACTGTTAGGTAAGTTGGGTAGGTAATGGCCTTACTTTGTACAATAGTATGTTTATAGATTAGTATATACATGGACTGTGTCTTACGTATAGTCTACACCTCTTACCTGTTATAGCTGTTGAGAAAATCCTTGTTAACACTACCTGACAAATTCTACACATACTCCTAGATTCCATGCTTGTAGACAGGTATATGAGTGAACTGTGTTGTACCTACAGTCTACACCTCTTACCTGTTATAGCTGTGGAGGGAACTTTGTTAAAACTACCTGACAAATTCTATACATACTCTCAGATTCCATGCTTGTAGACAAGTATATAAGTGAACTGTGTTGTACCTACAGTCTACACCTCTTACCTATTATAGTTGTGGAGGAAATCTCTGTTAACACTACCTGACAAATTCTAAACATACTCCCAGATTCCATGTTGATGTTATACACATACCTAACAACCTGTTATTGCACACACTCTGGTCAAGGCTTGACAGGATGCAGGTGTTAATGTGACATATTTTGAGAATAGCTGTCATGCACTTTGGGTGTGATGCTACAATGACAGATTTGTTTTCATATACATTCTCTGACTATGTTCAGGTTTGACTATCAGTTATATGTCAGTAAAAGCTGCCTACATTTCTTGGATCATCACACTGATTTGTCAGAGGAACAGGTTACCAGGCAGTAGATATGGGCCATTTATCTGGACATGCTGGACAGATCAGAACAGGTGAGGGGTATGACTATGCCTAAAGCTTATTACCTGAACATTCTGCCACAGTCTGTACAGTTGATGGTTATGATTATGCTTAGAGCTTACTATCTGAACATTCTAGCATATTCTGTACAGTTGTTGGGTCTAATTATGCATACAGCTTTCTATCTGAACATTCTCACAGACTCTGTATAGTTGTGGAGTATGATTATGCATACAACTTACTACCACCCATGGGATTCAAACCCCTGCTGTGTGTGGTAAAAATATTACAGATGACATCTCAGTACACTGTGCTAGCAGGGAATTGGTGTGAAGCATTCCAATGTTTTCTATCTAAGTCTCCTTCAGTTGTACAATATGACTGACTTCTTGGGACTTCCAACATAGGTTCATAGGTTCATAGGTAGGTACTAGGTTATCTGCCCAAAGGCATTTATAAGCCTAGCCAGAATGTGTTGGCTTTTGCTGCCCCCTTAGATTAGTTCCCTGTGCCTCTGTCCAAAAGAGCTACTGAAGTGATCCCCGGGGTAAACCTTCTGTTTTCCATCCACTTGTCAAGGTTTCTCTTGAAGAGTGTTAGCAAGGAGCTCTGTCTAATGTAGATTGGAATCTTGCTCCAAAGCATGGGAAGTCTCTGGGACAGGAATCCATCCCTCCAGCATGTCCTATTTATTGTGGTAAGGTTTAGATCCCTAGAGCATGTGGCTCGAGGGGATACGCTTTTCTTTCGTGGAGCATGTCTATCAGTTCTGGGTTGGACATGGCCTTGTATGTCAGGCAGAGATCACCTCTGAGTAGGCGGTATGCAACCAAGTACAGCTGGAGTTTCTTCAGTCGAGCTGCAACGGGCATTTGTTTGAGGCCAGTGATCCTCTTGGTGAGGTACTTCTGTGGTCTTTCCAGCTGTTGCAGGTGTCTTGTAAGATACATCTCAAATGGGGCGTTGTACTCTATGATAGGTCTGATGAGCAATGTGTAGAGGGGCACAATGACCTCTTTTGATCTGGATGTGAACACTTTTGTGATAAGGTGGGCCACGTAGGATTTGCTAACCACTTTAGTAATGTGATTATCAAAGGAGAGATTGCTATTTACTTGGGTCTGCAGATCCTTTATTACATCTTCCATATTTACGGGACTACCACCTATGTGGTAGTTTGTGGATACTTTGTTTTTTCCAAAGGGGATAACTATGTACTTTTTGGCATTTAGCTTGAGGCCATGATTTTGACATCAGGTATCCATCTCAGTGAGACCCTTTTGGAGGATGTCTGTGTCAGCCAGAGAGTCAGTTATAGCCCCTAGTTTGCAGTCGTCTGTGAACTTGGTCAGCCATAGTCCTCCTTTGCTTGCCTGTACCTCTGAGAAGCATATGCCAAACAGGAGTGGTCCTAGGACTGAGCCCTGGGAAACACCACCTGTAACTGGTTTAGAGTCAGACCTAGCTCCTGCAACTCTTACCATGTGGGTTCTGTCTGTGAGCCAGTTGGCAACCCATCTAGTGACGTAGGGGTTTATGTTCAGGCTGGTGAGCTTGTCTATAATACCAGGATGGGGAATGGTGTTGGAGGCCTTCGCGAGGTCTAGGTAGGCTGTGTGTACCATCTTTCCCTGGTCTATAGTCTTGGTAACTGTCTCAAAGAAGTCCACCAGGTTTATGAGGCATGATCTGCCCTTAACAAAGCTAAACTGGGTAGGGTCCAGTGTTTGGAGGTTCCCCATGTCTCTGTTAATGAGTTCCATGATGATGTGCTCCATAGCCTTGCAGACCAAGCTAGTCAGGCTTATAGGGTGATAGTTCCCAGGGTCTGTTGTGGCTCCACCTTTGTGGAGCTGAATAACCATTGCTGTGCACCACTCTATGGGTACATAACCTGTGGAGAGGCTGAGTTTGAACAGAGTGTTTAGGTGAGGGGTTAGTTCATCTTTGAGCTCATGTAGGACGCAGCCTGGTACACCATCCGGTCCCATTGATGCTGTGTTTTTGGCTTTGGAGAGGGCTGTTTTAACCTGAGTGTCTGTGATTTCAGGGGCTCTACATTCTTCTGGTATGGTTATGGGCCCTTTTGGGGGTGAGAGGGGTGTGATGTTTGCGCTGAACCTGTCTGCCAGGATGTTGGCAATATCGGTCAGTTCAGTGTATTTTGTACCATTCTGCACTAACTCCGAGCAGATCTGAGCATTGCCACTTAGATTCTTGACATAGCTAAAGAATGCCTTGTGGTTATCTTTGGAGTACTTGGCAATTTTTCTTTTGAAACTCACCTTGGATGATTTTATGAAGGATTGTAGTTTCTTGCTGATACTGATCAGGGATGTCTTCCCTTCTTGGGATTTTACTCTTTTTCTGTACTAGTTTCCTCCTTCTATTGTATAGCTTGTTTATGGCAGGAGACTGGTTTCCTTTTCTTGGAGGAGTGAGTCTTGATTTTGCTTGGGATAGCATGATCCATGCATTCTTGTAGGTGCCCGTAGAATGCATCAGTAAAGGATTTTGCAGCTTGGACAACATTATCCTTTAGCATGGGGGCTTTGAAACTTTCCACCTCAGTCTTAAGTAATGTGAAGTTTGCTTTTGAAAAGTTTTTCACAGTGGTTTCCTTATCTGGGGGTGGGGCAGAATGTGGATATCCAAAGTGATTTGTTTATGGTCAGATCTAACCAGTGGGGGGTTGACCTCCGGTGTGGAGCACCAGTCGCGCATGTTGGTGATGACCAGGTCCAATATGTTGTCACCTCTGATGGGAGTATTAACCAGTTGATCCAGGACATTTGAGTTTATAAATTCTAGGAAATGTTGGGCAAGGGAGTTAGTACTTGAGTAGTTTTCCCAGTTAATGTTTGTGTAATTGAAATCACCCAATATTCGGGTGTTTGCTAGGACCTTTATATTTCCCAGTGTTTCCAGAAATGCGGAATGGGGGTCCTGGGACATGGTGGGTGATCTGTAGCAAGCTACAATTTGAATTGCAGTTTTGCTCATTGTTAGTTGCACGTGGATGATCTCTGAAGCATCCTGCTGTGCCACTAACCTGGAGGTGTGGGTATCCTTGATGAATATGGATACACCCCCACCTTTTGTATTTCAGTCCGGGTTCTGTGGCCGAAATGTATGGTATTAGTTGTAGCCTGGTAGTGCTGGAGTGCTCTCTGGAGCCTTAAACCAGGTTTTTGTTACTGTACATATATCGATTTTCTCCATACTGAGGAGTGCCTCGAGTGCATGCATTTTGAGGTTTAGACGTCTGGCATTGAGTAGCATTACCCTCAGTTTTTTGTTACTTGTGCTATTTATGGCGGTGGGTTTGTCTTTTGAGCCTTGCCTAAAAAAGGCACTATGGGGGTGGCAAGAGCCTTGGCCAGTATTCGAAAGCCTAAGGGTGACAGGTGCAAGTCATCTCTAGTGAAGCAGCGTGGCTTGTCGAGCATATCATCCCAGGTGGACAGACACTGGATCCCCTTTGAATGACACCAGAAACCTAGCCAATTGTTGAAATTGATAATTTTTTCTTTATACAGTGGTATCATTCTTAGTGAGGGCAGAATGCTACTCAGGGTCAGAGTCATACTGGCCTGGGCTACAAGATCAGAGAGCTCTTCCATGTCTCTTTTCATGTAGTCCAGGGAGGTACGGCACAGGTCATTCATGACAACATGGACAATGACAGAGTTGTATTTGTACTTGTTCTGGAGTGACCTGAGTGCTTGTGTTATGTGGTAGATCCTGGCTCCCAACAGGCAGCTAACAGTAACCTTCTCCTTATTCAGCCTAGTGAGTGGGAAGTCAGTGTGCCTGACTATAGAGTCACCTATTACTAGTATGTTGGGTATGTTATTTTGACTTAGGGCTGTGATTGCATGGCACACTGGTTTTGTGAAGTATGTGTTTCATGATTTGTGTTGGGGGGTGGAGGTTGCTTGGATGTCTGCTTTGGAGGTCTCTGTTGCTTTTGCAGATTTTTATTTAGAGCCTCTGAGTATGTTTTCGTGCATTTATATGTGTTTTTTGATGGTGCTGGTTTAATGATCTATGTGAGACTGGTGGTGTGATGCAAGTATTTCCCTTCTCCTCTTGACTGTCTGATCCAGCCTTGGGTTGAGAGAGCTTAGCCTCCAGTTTGGCTGTATAATTGCATCTCTCACATGTATTAGTGTTTGATGGTAGGAGGAGGGGGTTGTCTGTGTACATGAGGCAGTTGTAAATTGCCTCAAAATGCCCAGATTCACCAGTTGGACTGGAGAATACACCTGAAACTGCCCTTTGGACATGCCTGGATAGGTACAGTGAACTGTTTTACTGAATGGCTGGTAAGGTTGAATAGAGAGCCATGTCCTCCTGTACAGTATAGGAGGGTCTAGTGCTAGGGTTTATAAGTGCTTGCTATGAGTTTTGAGCAAGTGCCTGGCTGAGAAATGAATGGCTTGAGTGCTTAAGTTGAAAGTTTGTCTAGTTCCAAGGGAAAAATTGAAGAGGAGAGTTTGTGGAGCCGGGAATAGTTATACCCTAGCTAACCGGCGCTGCCTGGAGTACAAAACCGGGCAAATGCGGTATTTATAGAAGGGAAATGAAAGAGATAGAAATTAGCCCAAAATGGCCAATAAACTACTAATTTCTGGGCTGAAGCCACTCCTCTAGGGACAGATAGGCTGATCAAAGCTCCCGTCTCTCACAGGTGAACAGAGAAACTTCCTTCTATCCAAGTAAGGTATGGGGAAACACAGCCCTAAATTCAGTACTTAACCTGAAAACTGGACTATACTAGCTTAGAAAAGTGGGAAAAAAGTATATATTTTTTCAGGAAATAAAGCAGATACAATCAAAAAACACTGTAAATGCACAGAAAAGGATACTTATTGTTATATATCTCAGATCAGAGTTGTAGTCAATGCCCCTAGTAATAAAGTAGGAAGAAACACAAATACAGTAAAAGCAGATGAATAAAGTGCAATTTTTGTATATATATATATATATATATATATATATATATATATATATATATATATATATATATATAAAACAAGAGAAAATGAACAAACTGATTTAAACAAGTTATCCAATTAAAAAGAAAAAAGCTCAAAACTGAGCCCTGCTCCAGCAGTCTTCAATCAGACAAGTTCTAACTGCACACTCCTGCTGCTAGGGTGCAGGGGAATCTTTTCCAAACAAAGATGGCCTGGATCAGTGCTCAAGATATACAAACAAAGCTAGATTCAGCAAGCCTGAATCTGGTCTATGCTACAGCAACAAGGCACACCAATTTCAGAAAGAAACAGTTCAAATAAGTGGCACAATAAGCCTGTGACCAGAAATTCCCAGGTCAGAAGGGCAGCATCCAGCCTCCCACAAGAGTGCAGACCACACCTCCTTAATGTAAAAAAAAATGGCTCAAAGCCCAAGTGCTTAAACCAGAACTAATGCACTTTAGAATAAAAGACACTAAGTCTTCAATCAGCAACTCCCAACTCAGAAGGATGTTAGCTACCTGTCTTGCCACAGCAGTGCAGACCACAAACCTTCCTAATGTGAAAAAAACTGGTCTGTAGCCCAAGTGCACAATCCAAAGGCTTAGAATAACAGTTACAATGTAATTGGCTGCTAACAAACAGTAATAAATGCAGCAGAAAAAACTGCTATTAAGTACTTTTAGGAACAGGCAGCAAGAGCAAAATAAATAATAAAGTAGGAAGAAGCACAAACACAGTAAAAGCAGATAAATAAAGTGTAATTTTTTTTCTCTGTGTATTAGGTAGAATGAGCTAAAGACATTAGACTGGGGGGAGTGTCACAGATCAAATATACAGTAGGGGCGGGCAATTGCAAAGCCACAAAGTATAAAAAGAAAACACCAAAAGGGAGGGCCGGATGGGGGAAAAATAGCACTTTCAACTCAGAAAAATAGCACTTTCAGCACAGATCAGAAGCCAACAAATATTATAGATGTAAATCAATCAAGCAAAAGCAATTAGGATACTATAGAACTTTGGAAAGAAGTGCCAAAAAATATACTTATCAATTTATATTTCGAGTTGTTTCAGTAGCACTCTCAGTCAGAACTCAATTAGATTCAAGCAATGAATGCAGAGGTAACAAACAGGGAATCTTAATTCTACTAGCAAGCCTTGAGAAAATCAGATAAAACACACAAGTTGTTTGGCCAGTATTTAACAAAGTAGGATTAAGGGTGGGGGAAACATAGCACTTTCAACTCAGAAAAATAGCACTTTCAACACAGATCAGAAGCCAGCAAATATTAAAGATCTGAATTAATCAAGAAGAATCTATTAGGATACTGTAGACCTTTGGAAAGAAGTGCCAAAAAATATACTTATCAATTTATATTTCGAGTTATTTCAGAAGCATGCTCAGTCAGAACTCAATTAGATTCAAGCAATGAATACAGAGGTAACAAACAGGGAATCTTAATTATACTAGCAAGCCTTGAGACAATCAGATAAAACACACAAGTTGTTTGGCCAGTATTTAACAGATGGATTAAGGGTGGGGGAAAATAGCACTTTCAAGTGAGAAAAATAGCACTTTCAACACAGATCAGAAGCCAGCAAATATTATAGATCTAAATCAATCAAGCAAAAGCAATTAGGATACTGTAGAACTTTCAAAATAAATGCCAAAAAATATGCCTATCAATTTATATTTCGAGTTATTTCAGTAGCACACTCAGAACTCAATTAGATTCAAGCAATGAATGCAGAGGTAACAAACAGGGAATCTTAATTATACTAGCAAGCCTTGAGACAATCAGATAAAACACACAAGTTGTTTGGCCAGTATTTAACAGAGCAGGATTAAGGGTGGGGGGGAATAGCACTTTCAACTCAGAAAAATAGCACTTTCAACATAGATCAGAAGCCAGCAAATATTATAGATCGAAATCAATCAAGCAAAAGCAATTAGGATACTGTAGATCTCTGGAAAGAAGTGCCAAAAAATATACTTATCAATTTATATTTTGAGTTTTTCAGTAGCAATCTTAGTCAAAACTCAATTAGATTCAAGCAATGAAAGCAGAGGTAACAAACAGGGACTCTTAATTATACTAGCAAGCCTTGAGACAATCAGATAAACACACAAATTGTTTGGCCAGTATTTAACAGAGCAGGATTAAGGGTGGGGAAAAATAGCACTTTCAGCTCAGAAAAATAGAACTTTCAACACAGATCAGAAGCCAGCAAATATTATAGATCAAAATCAATCAAGCAAAAGCAATTAGGATACTGTAGAACTTTGAAAAGAAGTGCCAAAAAATATACTTAATTTATATTTCGAGTTTTTTCAGTAGCACTCTCAGTCAGAACTCAATTAGATTCAAGCAATGAATGCAAAGGTAACACACAGGGAATCTTAATTATACTAGCAAGCCTTGAGACAATCAGATAAAACACACAAGTTGTTTGGCCAGTATTTAGCAGAGCAGGATTAAGGGTGGGGGAAAATAGCACTTTCAACTCAGAAAAATAGCAATTTCAACACAGACCAGAAGCCAGCAAATATTATAGATCAAAATCAATCAAGCAAAAGCAATTAGGATATTGTAGAACTTTGGAAAGAAGTGCAAGAAAGTATACTTATCAATTTATATTTTGAGTTGTTTCAGTAGCACTCTCAGTCAGAACTCAGTTAGATTCAAGCAATGAATACAGAGGTGACAAACAGGGAATCTTAGTTATACTAGCAAGCCTTGAGACAATCACATATAACACACAAGTTGTTTGGCCAGTATTTAACAGAGCAGGATTAAGGGTGGGGGAAAATAGCACTTTCAACTCAGAAAAATAGCACTTTCAACACAGATCAGAAGCCAGTGAATATTATAGATCTAAATCAATCAAGCAAAACCAATTAGGATACTGTAGAACTTTGGAAAGAAGTTCCAAAACAATATACTTATCAATTTGTTTTTCGAGTTGTTTTAGTAGCACTCTCATTCAGAACTCAGTTAGATTCAAGCAATGAATGCAGAGGTAACAAACAGGGAATCTTAATTATACTAGCAAGCCTTGAGACAATCAGATAAAACACACAAGTTGTTTGGCCAGTATTTAACAAAGCAGGATTAAGGGTGGGGGAAAATAGCACTTTCAAGTGAGAAAAATAGCACTTTCAACACAGATCAGAAGCCAGCAAATATTATAGTTCTAAATCAATCAAGCAAAAGCAATTAGGATACTGTAGAACTTTGGAAAGAAGTGCCAAAAAATATACTTATCAATTTATATTTCAAGTTGTTTCAGTAGCACTCTCAGTCAGAACTCAATTAGATTCAAGCAATGAATGTATACTGAACCTCCTACACATTGTATCTGCGTTCAACAGTGTGGGTAACACTGCTTATTACAACAGTACTATTTATAGAATGCAACACTAAAACAACATATGAAAGCAGAATGTAGACAAGCTCTGCTCTGAGACACGGCCCCTGCACTCGTGCACACTCCGTGTAAGCCTAGGAGCTCAGGCAGTGTGCCTTATTAATATGCTGGTAAAACAAACACTTTTATGCACAATATATTACACCTTTATTTCTACACAACCTATATGAAAGTCTTCTTGCCATATTGTCTAGTTTATTCAGTACATCCCATACCCAATACATTTTTATACTGGTACAATACTTTCTAGAACTGTTGCATTTATTTGTTATGATAGTACATGCAAGATTATTACTAATCTGCCTCTTGAAGCAGCCTTTGCAGCCTAGAAGCATGGGCTTGCTGGTTCGCAGCTCACTCATCTGCAGGTGTCCAAGAAATACAGTGATATTTAGCCATTACCTATCCATAGTATACACAAGCTAGGCAATCATTATCTACGTAGTAGAATGAGTACTTACTCAGTACTGGGGCATTGGCCATCTGCCTTGATTCTTGGATCCACTGCACCAAGGGATCACCCCTCCACCTCTTCATGTCAACATGGTGATGCCTGACCTCCTCACTAGTCCAGGGGATACCAATGGCACTGGGTGAGGTCACGGGCGAGACTGTCCCAGGTCTCCACTTTATACTGAGAGCCCTGATACTGGCCCTGCAGTAGTCTCTGCTCATGGTATTTTACCAGGAGCCATACCATGAATCTGGACTCCTGGGTGCCCAGCACTGCACTCTAAATCGAGTGCCTTTCCCTACTCCAGCCATTCTGCCAACAGGAGGGAGCTGCAACCAGTTATGGGAAGTATTTATGCCTGTGGGGTTTAAATACTCCAAATTTCCCACACTTTCCCATGATTGGATGGTTTTGAAAAGGCTAAACTATGGGCATACCTGCTTACCTAATGTTGGCATTTCTTAAAGGGGTATACCACTGGGCAGATTGTGTTAGCTAGCCTACACATTGCTTACACCAAATAAGCTGAGCTGTTCAATGCTTAGAGTTGCTTAATATTTAATTAGCATAATATTTCCCTTTTGGCATTGATTTATTATTCATTACATGTTATATCTATGTCTGGTATCCATGATTCATGTGTACGTGCATTTTATGGGGTCCTGGGGACTTCAACACTTTATTACAGTAACACCTCACATCTGGCCTTACTGCAGTACTCCAGTTCACATATTTATGTTATGTGGTAGGTTATACAACATCACACTGTACATAAATTCCTTTCACATGTTCAGTTTGATTTTCCTATAGTGAGGATTTGTTTGTTGAAACCTCAACCACATGTACTGCTATGATACTTAGTGGTTAACTGTTGTGACTGTAGTATGCAGGGTCTTGGGTTTGAGCCTTGCAGAGGCTATTTATTTTGTTGCTGGGCAGAACACGGGCCATTGGATACAGAGTGATTAAGGCACTTTAAAGCAGTTGTAAGTGGGTTTGCGTGGGTATGCGAGGAGCTAAGCACTGCTAACTTCTGGTTACAGTTTCTTACACTCAGCTTCTAAATTGCTTAGTCTGTGTAGGCAGTGTTTACCCCCACACAAATGCACTTAAACATGCTTACTTTTGCTTATATATGCTTACTACTGCTTATTTGTGCTTAAACCTGCTTACTAGTGTCTTATTCATTATGACACTGATACTTCACATGTGCATTTCCTGCAGTACTCCAGTTCATAAATATATGTTATTTAGTGGGTTTTGCAACAAAAATATTGGTTATAATGTGCTTTGCCATGTAAAATAGACTGTGCTGCAGTGGGGCTCGAACCGAGAATGTCTACTCATTAAGTGAATGCTCTGCCCACTACACTATTTCTGTGCTACTCCTTTGCATATATCTTCCTTGTTATCCTCTTTAGCCTTTTAAGCTGCTTTAACTGTAGCTAAGTGATGTGCATACCCGCCCACCTACGGTTAGCTGTACTCAGATTTTTTAAAAAAATAAAGGGATTTCTTTATTTGATTTTTATGTACTGTTACTGTTGTGCACATGGGGAACTGTTGGTGGGGATATGCGGAATCTCGCTCATTTCTTGCCACTTTCTGCTGTTCTACATTGCAGGGGCATGTTTATTCTGAGAGCTCTGCTCTGAGACACGGCCCCTGCACTCATACACTCTCCGTGTAAGCCTAGGAGCTCGGACAGTGTGCCTTATTAATATGCATGGTGCGCTGCCGTTCTGCTCCTAAATGGTCGCTTCCACACAAGACTAAGCTAGTCTTGCATGGAAGTTTAGTAAATCTGGGGGAAAGACTGCAAAGTAAATTTAGTCCTATCTATGAATTTAGTAACATTAACATCAAATCCTAACCTGCTAATCAAAGAGTCATTAAAACATTGCAAACATTTTTTTTTTTAAAGTTTATATGTCTCTTCTGTGATGTCCATATAGTAGGTGCCACTTTTGTGTTGGCACATGAATAAATGAGTCTTCATGGGTTCTATTTGAGCAGCTTTATTCTATACAAACACATTACTGTAAAGCTTATTTGACTATGACTAAGTAACTTATGTACAAACTAACTGCTGTGATCATACATGCTTGCACCCTGGCTGCTTCTTCAAAATGGCACCGGGGATTGCACGTGTCTGAAATTTATACATGCATGCACAGCCTCGCATGCTTCTTAAAGACATAGTGTGCACCCGCTACACTGTAATCTACAGTAGGTAACAATTGCACCTGTAAATCTACAATTTGTGAAATATCCTGGCCTGCCAATTTTAATTTGCTTGCCAATATCTCTATTCATTGCACCTAAGCCTGTTTCCATCCCTCTTAAAAGAGTATTATACCATGTTTTTTGTCTCCTACATTCAGTAGTATCAGAAGGGAATGGGGTATTACAGACTAATATATTTTTCCCCGTAGCTTTATTTTATACTCTTGCAGCACTGTTTACACAGTCTGCATAAAATTGAAAGAGTGCCCTTTTCCTTGCAGTATGCAGCATAGCAGTATTGTTTTGTAAGGATACATTTGCTTTATGCTGTGAAAGTAATAGTATTATTTACTCATCACAACCTTATATTAGTAATATTACTCTTATATGCTTTTTTGCTGGGATTTCTGCTATCCCTGATGCTATCATCCAATTACAAAAAATAAAAAAATAGATATTGATTTAACTCATACATGCTTAAATGTGGACATATGTATATAGTTATTTACATTTAGTGTTGTCTGCCTTTTGCTTTTTTTGTATTTCAAACAGGTGCACTTTAGGCAACTTCATTTTTATTTTCTCAAAAGAAAATATATGCATGTCACTTTTATGACTTAATTTGAAATTTGATTACTTTCATTTTATTTCTATGCACTAGAACTGTTTTGGTTTCTTTTTTTTTTTTTTTTACCTTTTGACGGATTATCTGGAATATTAATTTAAAATCTCACCTTGCTCTATTCATTTATCTGAGATGGTGATTCTGAAATCATCTAACATTCTAGCTGTGAGAGGATGTCCCTGTGTGCATTCTATGAGAATGGCAGTCATATGCCCTACTTTACTGTCTAATTTTTAAGCATTTTGATTTAACTGGATGAAAGTTTTAAAACATTTGGGAATAAAAATCCCAAAACATCTGAGTAAGGCATCTGTCCATATATCAGATTTTGCTGTATGCTACCCACTTTTAAATGTAAGCATGTTGTAAAATACGCCTTTTTTATTATTCCACTGTGGCAAGCTTTGCAACAATCTGGACTGTGTGTGCAAATCTGCTGAAGTTTTCTGCTTTATGACCTTTACTGACTTTGTTTTTTGCAGTTCTTCTTTAAGCTGGGTTATTAGAGTGTGTAAATTATTTTCTGTCAGATCAGCTAATTCATTTTTTTGTAACTGCAATTTAAGGTCTGGAATTTCTTTCTTTAACTCTTCACTAACCAGATTGTTATTTTCTTGTCACTGCTGCTCAAGAGTTTTCATTTCTTTCTGTCATTCTGCATGGGCTACCTGATATTTCTCAGTGACCTGTTCGGCTGACTCTGAAGCTCCTATGGACTTTTGAAAAAAGTGTTTGTATACCTTGTCTAACCTTTCTGAACTCATTTTGTCTGTTTTTTAGAAGTTTATTAGTTTTTTCTGTCAATTCACCATGAACCTTGTCCCCGTTGTGAAATGTTTTGTGCTGTGCAGTGGCTTCATTCCACTTTTGTACATATTCTCTAAAGGATGTAACAAGATCTACATGAGATTCTGTTAATAACTGATTTGACTGCTGTTTAAACTCTGAAATTAACATTTCACAGGTGGTGACAGGACATAACTGTTTAACGTCTGGATATAATGTAAGTGTATTACCGTTATCAATTTTTTACCATCAGAAGATTTATTTCTACAGTTTAACCTTTTAACAATGGTCTGAACTGTACTTTTGTGATATTGCACACAGAAAGCAGTTTCATATGACTCACACAATAAAAATTTGCTGTCATACCAAACATTTTTTTGTTTGAGATACCAGTCAAATGTTGTAATCCATTTGCATAATGCCTATCAACTTGCCCTAATAAGGTTTTACATTTGCAAATATGCTGTATATACCAACATTGCATTCTGCCCCAGATTTTATCTGGTCATTCTGATACATTGAGTAATCCATTTCCATAATGCCTAACTATTAATTTGCCCTAATAAGGTTTTACATTTGCCAATATGCTGTTTATACCAACATTGCATTCTGTCCCAGATTTTATCTAGTCGTTCTGTTACACTAAGAGTAAAACTCTGTGTACATTTTCTACTATGACACCCTAATAGCATGGTATGTGACACAGAAAAAAGTCTCAACCACACAACAAAAAACAGGTGGCCAAGCTGATTTTTGCAGATGGCTGGAAATCTCCCCCCATAGTCATTCAAAAACACAATGAAACAAAACTGGCAGTTGCTTGTTTGAAACATTGCAATTCAAGGACCTGGAGAATTTATTGCACTGCGACCTTCCTGCACAGCAGTCTCACTCTGGATTGAGGCATCTGAAAGCTGTACTGCTGCAAGCTGTATAAGATTAGAGTGCTCCTGTTCAGCATTCACTCATAAATTTTAGTTACTGCACCTTTACTGGAGTGACCCTATACAAGGCACCACTCCCCCTGTGTTCAAATACGACTAGGCTCACCACTGAAAAATTAATTATCATTAGGCTGCTCACTGATGAAATAGCAAATATACTTTACACCAGTGTATTTTATTAACTTGAACACAGTTACTAATACAATAACTTAGCTATATAACAGACGACACGTACTATATGTTACAGCTTATAGCTTTAACTGTACAAGTTTTGTTTCTCGATATAGATACAGATGATAATTCTCCATTTACTTTAGAACTGTGTGTTCCTACAAATTACCAGATCTAATACAATTTAGTCTTACAGTTTTTTTATAGTACTTTATGTATCATTTGGATCCTGTCTATGAAAGCAATCTTTTGAAGTCTGCTTGATGTCATGCAGTCTGCTGATAAGCTTATTTTTGTTAATGTGGCAGTCTTCAAGACAAGGGAGTTGTCCTTGTCTCCAGTCATCCTTACAGCTGTATTAGTCAGGAATTAGGGAATTATCTTTATCTGCAGTTCTTCTTGCAGCTGTACTAGTCATGGAACAATTATTACACACAGCATGGATGCCAAACATCTACAGTAATAATCTTTTTTCCTACTTTTCTACTTATTTTCAGCTAAGAATTAATATCATATATATATATATATATATATATATATATATATATATATATATATGGATCTACCTTAGTACATCGACATGTTAAAAGAGCGAACACGAATTAACCGACGCCAGAAGATCGCAAGTCACTTCGCCGACGTCAGAAGATCGACAAGGCAGAAGACCGACGGAGGAAGACACCGGCGCTGAGAACACTGCGATGGGGAAAGGATGTGTAAGTATGTGGTAGTGACGGACGATAGGGTGCGAGTAAGGTAAGTGTGCGATGTTGGTGGTCTGTAGGGGTAGGGGTGGGATAAGTGAGTTAGGGTTAGGGCGCGGGTTAGGTAAGGGTGCGAGTAAGGTAAGTGTGCGATGTTGGTGGTCTGTAGGGGTAGGGGTGGGATAAGTGAGTTAGGGTTAGGGCGCGGGTTAGGTGAGTGTGCGATAGTGACAGACCTTAGGGTAAGGGTTTGGGTTAGGGTTGTAGATAGTTGTGTATGTATGGGTTAGTGTTCGTTTGTAAGGATTTTGGTGTGCTTGTGTTGTGTGTGTGGGTTTTGGATAGGGGATTTGTTTTGTTTTTTGGTATGATGTGTCGGGTGTATGCGATGTCGTGTTTGTGCACTGTCGATCTTCTGGCATCGGGGAAGTGACTTGCAATCTTTTGGCGTCGGTTAATTCGTGTTCGCTCTTTTAACATGTCGATGTACTAAGGTAGATCCATATATATATATATATATATATATATATATATATATATATATATAGCTATATATTCCAAAAAAACAGAACTGTACATGCACTATTGTAAGTGTTTAAATGTATATATTCTAACAGTTTCCATTTTGTTTCAAAAACACACACAGTTTACATTGATATGTATTCTTTGGTTATATCATAATTTTTATCGTGATTTAAAGAAAACTCATTAGGAAATAAACCCCTTAGCTTTCTTTTGATGCAACAGGTTAAACACAATTTCATACAGTTAATACAATAATAACAAGCATTACTACCAGAGTTGGGTGTATAATCCAGTCTAACAACTTTTTTTTCCTTTTGCAGACCATCCTGTAAAAATACCCCACCAATTATGGGCTGTGTCTACTTTAGTTTTTTTTCTGCTAACTTAATTATTTTTTTTTTTACATTTACAGAACTTAATAAATGACTTAGACTTGTTCTATTAAACATAATTACAGACAGTCTAGCTCTAAAAAAAAAAAAACAGAAGCCAGTCCTATGAAGTACTTCATATCCACTATCGAGTTTTAAACTTGAAATTACAGGAGACACACAATGACTTATGCAGCTGTGCAAAAAGCTTACAAAAGTACTATGCTGATGATATGGAAGTGTGTTTCACAGAACAGTTCTTGCAGTTCTCCTCCTTAAACCCACAAACTTGCACAGACAGCCCTGTTTCAATGAGGCAGTATATTGTTGCCCATGACCTACAGGAAGGATGCCCCAATGTTGAAACTGTGCTCCATGTATTCCTGTGTATGCCTGTTGCCAACGCAAGTGGAGAGGTCCTTCTCTTGTTTTAAAAAGGATAAAAAGTAAAAGAAGAATATCCATGGCCCATACCCTTTACAGCTCACTGCTTGAATACATAGAAAAAATTAGAGATTTGATTAATTCATTATGAAAGGGAAGCCAAAGAAATGATGACTACCAACTATACCTGTGCAGCTAAAGGAAGGTGAACAAGGAAACAGAAACTATTCCGTGATGAAGCACAAACCAGTGAACAACATTTCTCTGCAAGACACAAATTCATCTTTGAGACATTTAATTATTAATTAATTAAGTAAATTTTATTTAATATAAGACATTTTTGGGGGTACAACAATGTTGCTATGTCATGTAACGAGGGGGTGCCCAGTCCAGAGTCCTGCCTACAGCCCCATATGAACTTGATCCAGGGGTGTAGCTAGGATTTTCAAATTTGTACTCACAGCTCTCAAACTGCTACCCCCCCCTCCCCAGCCAAGCTACGGCCATTCTCGTAATTCACGGTTCGCTCTTTTAGTATCGATGAAGAGGCAATCGCTGTAATGCCTCTTCAGTAATATAATATAAATTCACTCAAACTTGGTTCCTTGCATTGAAAATGAACCTGAAAGTCAGTTCTTTGAAAAATTCAGCATGGTAGTTGGGGTAGAGTATTCATGCTTTTGTTTTCTGTAACTAAGGTACAGGTATTGAGCTTGAGTAAATTACTAACCACCTGCTACCCCTAACTAGGGTGTTTCATTCACACACACACCCCACCTACCTCTTAGTGCAAGAAATATGGACAAAGTCTAAAATAAACAGGGACAGATATTAAATAATGCTCTCGTGAACTTAGAAAGTTGCTAGAATAACAAGATTTGTGCTAGTATGAATTTTTCTAAAGGACATGAAGTCTAACACTCAAATGTGTCATTATTTAGCAACTTTAGCCTTCAATGATTTTCTAGAAAATCACAAAATTTATGAGGAACAGACAAAATATATGGGGCAAAAATCCGGACATTCTGCAAAATTCGGACAGTTGAGAGGTATGCTACCTACCACACACACACACACACACACACACACACACACACACACACACACACATACCTCTCAACCTTTTAGAGCAACAAATCCATAAATAAACTGAGGCAAAGGCCCAAAAATAAAGACTTTTTTTTTAAATATTGCCCTTATAAATTTAGAAAGATAATAGAATAGTAGTAGGTCTTGCATTAGTACGAATTTTCTGAAAGGTATGAAATCTGAAACTCAAATGTCTGCCATTATTTTCTAACTTCAGTCTTTAATGATTTGCCACTAATTTGCCAGAAAACCACAATTTTATGAAAAACAGATCAAAAATGTGATGCAAAAATATAAAATTGCCAGACAATACAGTTGGGAACCTGTCAGAGAAGGGACACCATTTTAATATGAGCACTGTTAACTTGAGCAGCTGACAAAATTAGAGAATCTACATGCATTTCTGAAATAAAAGTAATGTATAACTCTGATCATTAGTTATTTATAATTATAAAGCCTCCACGTTTTCTTCCAAAATTGCTATTTTTGTGGAGGGATTATTAGGGGGGAGCAACATTTTGAGCCAAAATTGGGAACAGTTGAGAGGTTTGGATATTCCTAATTCTATAAAGTGATTTATTTGCATGTACCTCAGTCTCAACCTCTTAATGCAGGAAATCTGGACAAGGCCAAATATATTGGGAGAACAAGTAAACAGTCACAACACGGAAGTAACCAAGGCTTTGCTGTTAAAAGTACTGAGTGTAGAACCTTCAAATTAATACGTTCAAAGTATTAAAACATTCAATATCAGGATCTATTTATTCATAAAAAACAAACGGTTAGTGCTTTCACCCAAGTGGCTTCATCAGACCTTAAAAACATAAACTAATTACAGATCCTTTTATATAAGGGCTATGATACAACTGTGACATCATATCCTGTAATCAAGCATTTAAATTTATACATTTGATAATACAGTGTTAAATACATCTTATTGGGGGAACATACAAACAGTACTAAAATTTGATCTTGTATAAACTTAAGACAGTTGATAGATTAACAGGTCTTGCTTTAGCATGCATTTTTCTGAAGGTTATGACGTCTGAAACTTAATGTCTTTCATTATTTAGTAACTTCATTCCTAAATGATTTGCTAGAAAAGTTTTATTTTGCATTTTACAGCACGAACACCAATAAATATCTGCTAAACAAAGCAATGCAGTCTCACAATGAAACTAGACTTAGCATTAAAACTTCTCTGCCCTTGAAACTCACATTCATTGAAATAGCAATGAAACCCAAATTCAAAGAAAATACATTTTGCCAGTGGCAGCTAAAGATTAACTTTGTGCTGTTTTCAAATCATAGGCCCCTTGCACATGGAACATACATGTGCTCTTTGATACACCTTCTTGATTGTATTAAATTATATTCCTTGTACAATACAGTATAGTTGTTATAGAGCATTTTAAATTTATTGTTTTGAACATTTTTCCAGTAAGTAATGAAACAAATGCATGCACCAATAATGACAAAACAGCCCAGTTCAGAACATTTCCATCATAAAAGTTTTCTCAAACTTCTACAGTCCACCAGTATCAGTAAATATGCACAATTTCTGAACTAGTAAAAGCCATCTACACAATTCCACATTAAAGAAATCTGCAACTAATGAAGCGGTTGCTGCTAGCAAACAACTTTATATTTCATTGTTTCATCTACAAATAAAGTGCCTGTTGCCCTTGAGGAACAAATTGCCTATGTTGCATTAAAAAAAGTGATACGCTAGTAATATTGCAATAGGGAATGGATGGCAAACTGATAACAGGTTCATAGTTACTACTAGATATCTTCACCAAAAAGGATTAGAGTATCCACCCCCCTTTACAACACAGTACAGTATCAGCAATATAACTACCTACTGTGGGAGAAGAACCCACAGTCTTCTGTATCAAAAGCAAGTGCACTACCTGTTGTGCTATTCAGAATAAAAGCAGGGTTCGTATAAGCAGCACTAAACTTTAGCTCCCCTGCAGCTCTCAGCTCCTTGTAAAATGTACTCGACACTCAGCTGTATCTCTGAACTTTGCAGGACAAGAAATCTGGAAAAAGCCAACATTTATTGGGGGGGGGGGCAAAAGCCTAAAAACCAGGGACACATTTTAAACATTTGCTTGTATAATTTTGGAAAGTTGCTAGAATAAAATGCTGTGTTACCACCATGCATGTCTTGAACCCAGAACCATATGCACTACAGTCTAAATCAGCAGTTTGCAAAACAGGAAGACTGAAACTTAATGGCTATTAGATGGCTCTCAACCTCTTAGCACCAAAACCTGGACAAACAACAAAAATAATAATGGAGGAATACAACTTCAGTTCTCACTTCTCACCACAGCTGGGGAATACAACTTCAGTTCTCACCTGAGCTCACAACTGTTAGAAATAAATGAAGCCTATATCACAGCAGTCTATACACTAAATATACTGTTCACTGCCTGAAAGAAATACTAGAGTAAAATGTTAAACTTTCCGGCTGAACTCTAACAAATTCAAAAACTGCCAGCATTTAAAAATGTAGCTGGTTGGTGTTTGCAGTGGTTGTTGTGTACCTGCTCTGTTCCTACAGTGAAAAGACTTTTCCAGCAGAAAATTCTCATTAAGAAAAGTTTGCAGAGTCCTAATTTGACCAACCATGCAACTATTTACAGACACATCATAATTTAGGCTTAGACAAGGATCACGTATAGGAAAGGTTGCTGTATTCTTCCCATCTCAATGTGTACGACAAGGCTGGCACTGTATCTGGAATTACATGTGATGCCAACACACACACACACACACACACACACACACACACACACACACACACACACACACACACACACACACACCTACACACACCTACACACACCTACACACACACACACACACACACACACACACACACACACACACACACACACACACACACACACACACACACACCTTTTCTGAACATAACATTATTTCAGTTACTCACCAACCCTCTGTTCGAGCATTGCTACGAGACCTTCTAAATAAAATCCTTGCCAAAAATAACATCCTTGCTGAAAATGAAGCGAGACCTAAATAACATAAAGCCTTATTGAAAATGAAGCCTTCTAACCAAAAGTAAATCCAGCTGGTTTGTTCCCGCTCGCAAAAGCATTTGAACCAGCCAGAAATACGTGCGCGGCGAGCTCCATTCCGACTGGTTGGTAGCCCTGATGAGCTGACGTCATAGCACAGCTAAAGTGCGAAAAATAAAAAAAATAAAAAGCTACCCCCCTTCTAAATAAGTTGTACTGAAATCAGTACAGTGCGTATGCCTCCCGACGTCCCTGTCTTGATCCAGCTCTGCTGGCATGGAGAAGCTGAGTTGTTCTGGTGAGATTTATGAATACGTCTTTCCAATGCAAATAACCATTTATTGTATAATCCTTCTTTTTACTTAGAAATCCATAAATAAAAACATTTCTTTGATTGTCAGATGACACCTCTGGAACTTGGCTTTCACAGCAAATGGTTTCAAAAGCATTATACATGGTCTTCTTTTTCTTATGTGTTCTTTGTCAAATATTTATGAGCGCAGCAATGTACTACAGCAGATAAGTCTGTTGCCTTTGTAACTTAGCAGGAAACAATAAATAAACTTTTCTAATTTCAAATTATGTTGAAAGCACCTGGATTTATTTTCTGTAACACGCAGGAGAACCTATCAAAACTGATTCATGTCCCCTTTGTTATAAATATAATGCCTTTGAAGGTCTGACAGGAAGGTTATAAAGTAAACTTTTGTTTGCAAATTTTTGTTGGTTTATTACAGGATATTATATTTCTAATTTGGGATTTCCTGGACTAAGGCAGCTGTGAACTAGATGACAAGAAAGAAATTTCAGATTTATCCCAAGATACTGCATTTTCTGTGGCTTACTTAGATTAAATTGCTTATACTATTCATAGCTAATCAAATACTGGAAGAAAACTTCATAGAAGGCTATGAAAATTAATGAGACATGATTATATAAGAATAATACCTCTCAACCATAACAAATTCCTTAGAATTTATTGGTTTTGAGGGCAAAATAATGAAGTGCTACAAATTTCATTGTGTCCCCTTCAATTCCCATTGTTTTTTTTATTTTTATCTACATTTTTACGTTATGGTTGATGTCATCATGCATGGTCAGCATATCCCGCAATGTCATCAATGCGCAGTGGGTGCGTGATGACTTCAGCTTCATGAAGCAGTGCCTGACTACCTATCAGACTCGGATATGAGAACCCAACCTAAGCAAAATTATCCACTGGAAAATTAATTTGACCGCGTTACAACTATGTCAGTAAAGTGAGGATCTTAAAGTGAAATTAACAGAGCTTTAGATGGTACTTCTGTCACCACTGTAGAACTTTGATTTTATTACAGCTTGAGGGAAAAGAAGCTGAGACATTTTGATATTTAGTAACCAAAGGTAATCTAGTACCTGATGACTATTATTGGTATACTAATATGTAGAGAGTTCTTGCAGCTTCATTGCTAAACTTCTTGTTTCTACTGTACAGATATAATAGATGTTTTTAAATGTAATAAGCTACTCGTTTGTTTATGGAATACAGAAATACAAACCATGAGATATTTCTTTTATTACTAGCAATGAGGAAATTTGTCTTTTGCTGTCTTGTAACTGCAGTAACATGGTGATTTAGATCCAGTACTAGTTTTATTATGGTCTGCTTTCACATTAAGATTTTACTTAAGTAGTTTACTGATTATTTTGTTTTAGGATTTATGACATACACACATTGCTATGATAATCATTGGGCTTGTCTTTAGGAAATGTGCTCATTGGTTGGTGAATGTAGTTTCATACCACATAGGAAGTTACTAGGCTAATGGCTCTGGGATCCTTACAAGTCTAGCCAAGTTCTACCCTTATTTCCATGATCAGCACCTATTGCCCCTGTCTAAGAGGGACACAGGTGGAACCCCCAGTGTGATTTTATGGCTACTCATCCAATCATCCAGGATTTGTTTGAAGAGGGACAGTGAGGTGCTCTGTTTGACATGAAGTGAGAGTCTTTTCAAAGGTGTTGTAACCTTTGGAAGACAAATCTGTCCCTCCAACAGGTTCTATTAATTTCACGTACCAGGTTAAGGTCTTTTGAGCAAGTAACCCATATACCATTTGACTTATGAATATGCAGCATTTCCAATAAATAAGGGTCAGAAATTGCTTTGTATGGAAGGCAGAGATCGCATCTGAATAGTCTGTATGAAACAGAATAAAGTGACAGTAATTTCAGATGATCAACATAGGATAGATGCTGAAGACCTTGAATTTTCCTTGTGAGAAATATTTGTGATCTCTCCAATTGCTGCAGATGCTTGGAAAGGTACATACCAAAAGGAGTGTTGCACTCAATTATTAGCCTGATGAGAGAAGAGTACAAGGAGGTTATAACTTCTTTTTTTTCTGGAGACAATGCCCTTACTTATGACATGAGCAATATAGAATGCTCTTCTTACCACTGTGGAGAGTTGGTGATCAAAGGTAAGGTTGTTGGTTGTTGTCAACCTGTGTGCATACATAAGGTGTTGCTACTGATGTGGTAGTTAGCAGGAACATTGCTATTACTGAAAGGGATGATAATACATTTTTATGCATTGTGTTTAAGGCCATGACTTTGACACCAGTCATTTGCTTGTGTAAGACCCTCTTGTAGGATGCTGACATCATTTGGAGATTCTATGACCGCTCTCAGTTTGCAGTCAACAGCAAGCTTTGTCAGCCACAGACCTTTAGTTTTTGCCTGTAATTTGGAGAAACAGATTCCAAACAGTAGAGGTCCCAGGACTGATCTCTGTGGAACACCACTGGTTACTGGACTACTGTTGGAGGTGGATTCCCCTATTTTGACTATATGGATTCTATCAGTGAGCCAGTTAGTGACCCATCTAATGATGTAAGGGTTGATACCTAGCTGGGTGAGTTTGTCAATGATGCTTGAGTAGGGGATAGTGTCAAAAGCATTGGCGAAGACTAGGCAGGCTGTATGTACAGATTTCCCCTCATCCAGGGCCTTGGTGACTGTGTCAAAGAAGTCCACCAGATATAACAGGCATTACCTTTCTTTGACAAATACAAACTGAGGAGAGTCTAGTGTTTGGAGATTACCTATATCTTTGTTGATAAGGTACATGATGATTCATTCCATGGCCTTGCAGATAAGGCTAGTCAGGCAAATAAGTCTATAGTTCCTGGGGTCAGTATAAGAACCACCTTTGTGCAAGGGAATAACAGTGGCCATTTTCCATTCAGCTGGGATGAAGCCAGTTCTTAGACTATGATTGAAATGAGTGCCCAAGGGTGTTGCTAATTCTTGTTGGAGCCCATGTGTTTTTGGCCTTAGAGAGGGATTTTATGACCTGCACTTTAGAGATGCAAGGTAGGGGACAGGTGGTAAGGATGTTGTGGGGTATGTGTGGCAGGGACAGGGGAGTGAAGTTTTCACAGAACCTGTCAGCCAACAGTTTAGCTATGTCTGCAGGTTCAGTATATGCAGTATCAGGTCAGCACAAATCTGGGCCTTTCCTTTTAGGTTACAGGTGTAACTACAGAACACCTTACGGCTGTCCTTAGTTGAGGATGGGTAGTTTGCTTTGAAGGACTTCACAGGAAGTCTTATTTGCTTGTTTAAGCTGAGGAGGGTGTGTTTTTAGTTTAGGGCTCACTCCCTCTTACTCTTAGACAGCAATTTCTTCTTGTTATTGTAAAGCCTGTTAATGGCAGCTGTCCACCAGGCAAGTTTGCTCTTCCTTGAGGAGCTTGTTTTTGTCCTATCAGGTACAGCTTAGTCAATGCAGTTATACAGTTGTTTGTATAAAGTATTGGTGTAGAACTCAGTATAGCTGCCAGCTCCATCTGAAGGGGGAGATGCAGGGAAGCTATTTATACCATCCCGTACAAGGTTATAATCTGCTTTGGAGAAGTTTTTTAGTTTAGTTGCTGCTGGGGTGGGGGGGGGGGCACAGGTGTAATAGTTACTTAAAATGAGACTGGTTTGCGGTCAGATCTCACCAGGGAAGACCTCACAGTGGGAGTGCTACAGTGATTCTCCATATTGGTAAGCACCAGATTCAGGATGTTGGCACCCCTTGTGGTGATGTCAACCAGCTGGTCCAGGGCATTGGAGTTAAATAAGTTGAGGAACCTTTGGGCAAGCGAGTTTGAGCACAAGTAATTTACCTAGTCAATGGATGGGTAGTTAAAGTCACCCAAAACCATGGTGTTTGGATGTATCTTGATAGACTCAAATGGATCAAAATAGGTAGAGTGGGTGTCCTGATTCATGGAGAGGGTCCTGTAGCTGGCAATCACTTGAATAGGTGTTCTACAAACAGTATATTGCATCTGAAGTATCTTCAGAGAATTATACTGTTTAACCAATCTGGAGGTGTATTTATCTTTAATGAATATTGATACACTGCCTCCTTTAGTTTTCACACCTTCAGTTTGTGGTCTGAACGTGTGGAAGGAGGTGTAACCCAATATGGCTGGGGTGCTCTCCACAGCCTTGAACCAGGTCTTCATGACTCCACAAATGTCTGCATCTTTCAAGGTGAGGATGGCTTCCAGTGAGTGCAGTTTCATGTTAAGACTCCTAGTATATAGCAGCATAACCTTGAGGTTGTGTTTTGATTGAGCTTTTATGTCCGAAATATTGTCCTTGAGATACTGCCTAAAAAGGCACTATGAGGGTGGCAAGAGCCTTAGCCAGTAACCAAAATCTCAGGGGTGACAAATGAAAACCATCTCTGGCAAAGCAAGGTTTGTCGATCATGTCATCCCAGGCTGACAGATACTGAAGCCCCTTAGATTGACACCAGAAACTAAGCCAATTATTGAAGTCAGTATGACAGTAATTTCAGTTATAGACTTCTTTTATTTCAGAAAATGTATATTTACATTTTGCTATTCTGTCAATATCTGAAGTTAATATGTATTATTATGCATTTTTCTGATGGAAACGAAGTCTGAAACTCAAATGTCTGCCATTATTTATTACTATTATTATTTAGTGACTTCAGTCTTCATGTTGGTATCCCATAATTCCATTGGCATGGGCGAGGTTGCATGATTATGTATGCAAATTATACGTTAGTCCAGTTATACATACTTTTCATGGCCCTTTGTCCAGATTTTTGATGTTTCCAGATTGGGAGGTATGATAAGAAGAGATATATTAATGAATTAAGTGTTTGTAAGTTCATGGGTGAGGCTTATTTTAATTGTCTGAATGACATTTATGTGGCATACTAGTGCAGTGGTTAGTACTTATTAGCACAATGTAGTTTGATCTGGTCTCTAGCTGCTGCATGGACAACGCTTCTGTGTGTTCTGCCTGTCTTCTTTCTGTTTTACATGGATTTTGTACATACAGTATACTTTTCTCCCCAAAATATCACAATTAGATTTATTAAGTTTATTAGATATCTTACAATGGCAGTTTAGCTCTATTCAAAAAAGAGTATTCTAAATGGACAGCCCAACCAACATGTCCATTGTAAATCGTACATATACCAACAGAATGAAGTCCATTGAAAAAACATTGAGCGCTCAGACTTTCTATTGCTATATGCTGAGGGACAGAGCAGGTATGTTCTCATAAATAAAGAAACAGAAATGTACCTGATGTTCCTTCTATTTCTGTGCTGTCTCTCATAATATTTTGACAAAAAAAACAGCAAAGAAGATTATCTTTTCTCCATTCCTTCTCCTGCATTGTACTGATATACTGTGCAAGTGTAGGGACATAAATACCATACATATGAGTACTACACCAGTAAACAAGGAAGATGGAGAAGAAGCACTAACGCACCATTATACAAAGACAATGGGCAGGATTCACGAAGGCTTGCACGGAGTCTAAGAGTAGTGTAAGACTCCATGCAGCCCTCACGATCCAGGAACAGCCTGAAATTCCGTGTAAGAGACCAGCTAAAACGTCTCTTACACGGAGTGGGCGTGGATATGCTAATCACCTCACATGCAGCCGAAAGGCATGCAAATGAGGTAGATTAGCGATCCACGAAGCCCAAACCAGCCCGTGTAAGAGCCATTTTAGCTGCAGAAATGTACTCAGTTGACAACTGAGTATGTTTCTGCAAAACACTCCAAATAAAGGGTGCATATGTGTCAGGCAGCATGCCAATGGCCAAATATGTGGCCATTGGCAAGGTACCCCGATGCAAATATGAGAAATAAATATTTTTTTTTTCGCAGTGCAGCCCCACGCAAATGGGATGCGCTATATAAAACATAAAAATGAAGGTTATAAACCCACAAATGTGGGTTTTATGCAATACATGGATTTACAGTGCAGGGACCAGCAGACCAAAAGCAACATGGCCACCGTTTAGTGGTTGCTAAGGGGGGAAGCTGAGTCTAAGACATGTAACTAAGCATTTGTAGGCAATCTGATGTAAATGAGTGTTAGGATACTGAATCCCACTGTCACATAGCAAATGAGCACATTCTGAGTAGTGTAAGAGTTACATAAGGGGAAGGAACAGAGTAGGAGATAGGTGACATCACAGGGGGGAATGGCAGAAAGAAATTCAGTTCATTGGAGGTCAGCGTTACATGACAGATTTCAGACACATATCATGGAAAGAGGAGTGCCACAAGATAAGCATGGGAAAGTCAAGAAATGGAAGGTGTACACTGTTGCTTACACCAAAGTTTCTTGCTGGGCGTGCATGCGCACGTGTGCACTCCATGAGGCGCGAGTAGGGCAGTGTGCGTGCGTGTAAGGCAGACTGACCATGTGGGAGCCTGTTGGCAGACTTGTAAGACTGTTTGTGCTGGTGTGCGCGTGTTTTAACCCGAATAAGTAGATTCTGACCTGTGTAAGCATGTGTGCATGCGTGTAAGCCACTGTGAGCGTGTTTCTGCTGGTATGCGCGTTGCTCCCCCCCTGAGGAAACAGAGAGGAAAAAGGAAGCAACAGAATTAGTAGGAAGCTAGCAGGTGAAAACAATTAGAAGCAGGCAATTACACAGGCAGAATAGTAGCCCAGCCAAGCACTTAAAACTCTGCAAACAGCAGTGCAGGATGTTTCTCTCAGGTGACACTGCAAGACAGGAGTAAGCTATTAGAAGTGAAAACTGAAAGAGCTGAACTCAGAGCAGAAATGCTAGGGGCTGCCATAGCTGTCATAAGGAGACATAGGCTACTTGCTGAGGGTGGTGACAATGCAAATGGTGCCAGACAACCCACAGTGAGGAGACGGAGAAGAGTGTACAGGCCCAGGGTCACCTACCACGGGTTACATGAGCTGGAGATAGTGGAGCGCTATAGAGTGGACAGAGACCTCCTGCAGCAAATTGTTGAGCTGTGCAGGCCACGCCTCACACACAGAACCAACAGAGGGGAACCCATCCCAGTGGAAACCAAGGTATGTGTTGGCCTAAGAATACTAGCAACAGGTACCTTCCAGAGACCAACTGGTGATATGATGGGGATATCACAGGCATCAGCCTCCAGGGTACTGCACCAGTTCCTGGATGCCATGTCAGCACATGTCGGAGGTATTGGCCAGCAATATGCGTCTCTTCCAGCAAATAGCGGAATACCCTGAGGTAGTGGGTGCAATAGACTGCACGCACATACGCATCAAAGTACCAGCCGGTGACAGGGGTAGGGCCTACATAAACCGCAAGGGCTTCCCCTCCATCAACTGCCAGGTCATGTGTGATGCCCAGGGCATAATAATGAATGTGTGTGCTGGCTGCCCTGGGAGCTACCATGATTCCCATATCTGGCATTTGACGCAGCTGTACCAGACATTTGCCAATGGGGACATCCCACATGGACACCTAGTGGGGTATGCAGGTTATGCACTGGAGCCATGGCTGATGACACCCATCAGAAACGCACACATACCTGAACAGGAACGCCATAATGAGGCACACGCACAAACACGTAATGTAATACAGCGTGTGTTTGGGCTGCTCAAGTCACGGTTCCAGTGTCTGGACACATCTGGTGGAGCCTTGCAGTACTCACCAACTACATGTACCCAAATTGTCATGGTATGTGCTATGCTACATAATATGATCTTGCGAAAACAGCTGCAGCAGGACCAGCATAGGGCCGGGCCAAACAGCCCCCCACCATTGCCAAGGCCATCACAGGCAGAGCGTGACTCGGAGGAGGAACAACCTGAGCCTGCCCCAGTAGGCAGAAGGAGGCGTGCCCAGTATGCCCTAGCCTTGGCAAAGAGGCAACGCATACCACATACACTGGCTCAGTAGGAACCCTGGGAATGATACCCCTCTCTGACTCACTCATATAATAACAGGGATGCCTAAAATGACATAACCTGCTCTCAAACATGTACAGGGAGTGTAGTATGTGCATCCAACAGAGGCAGCCCTGCAGCACCACCTGAGGCATGAATGCCATGTGTTAAGCAATGTAACACCATGTAGTATATGCAAACTTGATGACCCTGACTAACATCCTACCCTCACCAATCATGATGCCACAATATGACGATGAGATGATCAATTGCAATAAGTGGCTGAAGTATTGCTGTTAGTCAAAGGGGATCCAATGTGTGCCAGCCTGGGATGACATGCTGAGCATGACATGATGCTCCACCTGCTAGGGGTGGTGTGCACCTATCAGTCCTGGCCATATGGATACTGGCAAAGGCTGTTGTTACCCACAGCGTGCCTTGAATAGGTAAGGCTCAAAACACAAACCCACCTCCATAGGTATCACAAGGGATAACAACCTAGATGTAATGCTACCCAATGCCAGAAGTCTAAACAGCAAGATGCATGCAGTCTAAACTCCCCCAGTATGGAGAATGTTGATATCTGTCCTGTAACAGAAAACTGGGTCAAGGCTCACAACAGCACCCTAACACTACCAGGTTACACCTCATACTGTGCTGTACAGCCTCAAAACATGGAACAAGCTACAAAAGGAGGGTGACTAGCAATAATTGTCAAGGATAACCACACCCCCATGTTGGTACCACAACAAGAAGCAGCATGGACTAGCCATGGTCAAGTAACAGTAGCTAAAACTGCCTCCCAGTTTATAGCCTGCTACAGACTACCTTCCTAACACCAGGAACTGCACTTGGCCTATGTTGGAATACATGAATATATCAAGCCTTCCAAACCACATTATATTGGGTGACTGAAAATACCCAAACATAGACTGAGAGCATTATTCTAGCTCCAACACTGTAGGACAAAAGTGCCTAGAATCCATAAACCAAAATGCCCAGGAACAACGTACCACTCCCACAAGAGGGGTAAGCATACTGGATGTGATAATCAGCAACATGGGTACTGGATGGCAAGATGAGAAGTGTATCCCTCACTGGTAAGACCAGACCATAGAGTAATCACACCGGATATACACATCCTGACCACAGTCCCTGGCCAGAAAACCACAGTGAAAACATGTGTAAAGCAAAAGTTGCACTCCTCCAAACTGATGTGGAATCCATTAAAGGCCCTGTGCAGGTGCAAAATATGGGCCACACCTCAGAACCTGTTATACAGGCATTCCATGAACACTGCCAGGAATGCATGGATTATGCAATCCCAAATAAAACCAAGACACAATGCCATACACGCAGGCATCTGGCATGGTGGACTCCAGCCATTACCAAACCATGCAAGAGAATGAAGAAGCTACTACATGATAGAGCAAACATAAAAAAGGAAGTAATCACTGATCAGTAGTATGGCAATAAAATATGGCCACTCATACAATCCACTAAGGCCAGCTACAACAAGTTGAATCTGTGAATCTTGAGGCAATGTTACACCTGCCCCATGTACACAGACAACCCTCACCTCCCCCCAAGAAATACAAATATATGTGAGAGATGCAACCATTTATCCAAACCGGAGACTGAGCTCTCTCAACTCAGTACTGTCAAAACTAGTCAGGAGGAGAAGGTAACCACACACATCACAAACCCAGTCTCACATAGACCTATCACAACTGCAAACCAAAGACATAAACACAGAAAAACATTCGCGGAGGCCCTAATTACAAACACACCACATCAACAGAGGCCTCCAAAGCAGACACCCAAGCAACCACTACCTCCAAACATAGCACATGCAACACATAGTACACAAAGCTGGTGTGCCAAACAGTCACAGGCCAGAAGGAGAAACAACATGCCTGATACAGTTGTAATAGGTGACTCCATAGTCATACACACTGCTGTCCCGCTCACCAGACTGAACAAGGGAAAGGGTACAGTAAGCTGCCTGTAGGCTGCTACAATACGCCACATAACACAAGTACGCAGGTCACCCCAAAGCAAGTAGAAATATGATGCAGTCATTGTCCATGCTGGTGTGAATGACCTGAGATGTACCTCCCCAGACTACATGAAAAGAGACATAGATGAGCACTCTGATTATGTAGTCCAGGCCGGTATGACACTGACCATGTGCAGCATCCTACCCTCACCAAGAATGATGCCACAGTACAAACACAGAATGATCAGCTTTAACAAGTGGCACAATTACTGGTGTCATTCCAAGGGGATCCAATGTCTGTCTGCTTGGGATGTCATGCTTGACAAGCCACACTGCTGTGCCAGGGATGGCTTGCACCTGTTACCCCTGGGCGTCTGGATATTGGATAAGGCTCTTGCCACCTCCATAGAGCCGTTCGTAGGCAAAGCTGAAAAGACTAACCCACCTCCCTAGAAAATATAAGTGGAAAGAAACATAAGGGTAATGCTGCCCAATGCCAGACGTGTAAACCTCAACATGCATGCTCCCGAGGCCCTCCCCAGTATGGAGAACATCGATGTCCGTGCAGTGACAGAAACCTGCAGCAAGGCTCCTGACAGCACACCAGCACTACCAGGTTATACCTCATATCATGCGTTATGGCCCCAAAACCTGGGCCAAAACATAAAAGGAGGGGGAGTATTCATATTCAGCACAGACACCCACACATCCAGGTAACTGACAATGCACGAAGCATCGGAGACCACCCATGTGCAACTAACCATAGGCAAAACTGCTGTACAGTCTGTAGCATGCTACAGACTACACTCTCACACACAGGAACCCCACTCAGCCGTCCTGAAGACACTGGACAGTATGAATGTCTCACCAAATACCAAACAAGGTACTCACAAATTACCACATAGGTGGTAATCCATTATGTATGGAAGGAGTAATCAGGGACCTAGGGACACAAGTGGACAGTAACCTGTCATGTGACACTCACATTGCCAACGTGGCTAGGAAGACTGTCTATATTGGACACCGTATCATGAAAGGATTCACATCTACGTCAACAGAGGCCATTGTGTCCCTATACTGTTCTCTTAACAGACCCATAATCTAGTACAATGCCTCATTTGGGATGTACCTTACCCGACACCTGCAGCAGGTAGAAAGACCTCAAAGGTACCTCACCAAGAGGATAAAGGGTCTCAAATATTTGTCATATGCTGCCTGGCTGTAGACATCCCAGCTGTATGCAGTCACATACTGCTTATGCAGAGGCGTTGCATGCCTGTTGTACAAGGCCATGTCCAACACAGGAGTAATGGACATGCTCCACCCCAGAAAACCCAAATCCATCGGAGCTGTGAGAGTGAGAGATGTCAACCTCAACACATAATGAAATAGGATGTGCTGGAGGGACAGATACATAACCCAGAGGCTCCCAACACCCTGGAACAGAATCCCACTCCATGTTAGGCAGACCCCCTCACTGACTCTCTTCAACAGGAATCTTGCCAAGTGGATGGATGTTTGTAGATGTACACTGGGGGTCTTCACTGTGTCACATCCAGACAGAGGCACAGTAAAGTAAATCATAAATGGCCATAATATTCACATAGCAAGGGGTGGCGAAAGCCACACACACTCTGGCTAGGCTTAGAAATGCCCTAGGGCGGATAGCCTAGTATGAACCTATGAACCTATGAAGATACAAATTGTACAGGACACTAAGGATAATCACAAGGCTTTCTTAAATGATGTGTAGGAACCTTGTTGGGAATTCACAGATATGCGCTGAATCACTCAAATATTACAAACAACATACCAAACACACACACATATTGCCAACATCCACCCTGACAGGTGCAGTGCAACCCCCCCCCCCCAAAATGCAAAATATCTATCCCAGCAGAGTGCTGGCCCCCTGACATTGCAGATGCTGAGGTAACATCCAGCATCTACAAAGCAAAACACACAGCATCAATGGTATGAGATGGTGTCCTGGGCTGAGTCCAACATGGACTCCAAGAAGAATGGAATGCCAAATAACACTACTGCTCAATGTCAGCCTTACCACAGGATATGTACACAAAGAGCAGTGTACAACAACAGTGGTCCTTCTCCACAAAGGTGTTGCCTGAATGGATACTGCAAACTGCCACCCCAGAATGCTGACAAGCTTGGTCTGCAAAGCTATGGAAAGGATCAGCATGTACCTCAGACATAAAGATATTGGGGACCTACTGACACTGGACCCTACCCAGTGTTGCTTTCTTAAGTGCAGATTCTGCCCCTTAAACATGTTTGACTCATTTGAAACAGTCATTAAGGTCATTGATGAGGGGAATGTGGTCCACACAGCCTAGCTGGACCTTGCAAAAGGCTTCCATACAATACCCCATGTGTTCATTATAGATAAGCTCACCAGCTTAAATATAAACCCCTATGTCAGTAGAGGGGTTGCAAACCAGACCAAGGACAGAACTGACATGGTCAGAAATGCTGCAGCCATGTCAGACTACAAACCAGATACAAGTGGCATCCCACAAGGCTCGGTCCTGGGACCTCCCTTGTTTGGTATATATGTCCCATAGGTACAGGCCAACATGGAAGGACTGTGTCTGAACAAGTTTGCAGAGGACTTCAAACTGGCCACCATATCTATCCCTCCAGCTGACACAAGCATCCCACAAAAGGGCCACATAGAAACAGACAACTGGTGCCATAGCCATGTCAGCAAGCTAATTGCAGAAAAGTGTATAGTCAACCCCTGTGGATATACAGTAAGTGCCCACCAATTACCACATAGGTGTTAACCCATTAAGCACTTAAGATGTATTAAGAGACCTGGGGATACAAGTTGATAGATATCTTGCATTGGACAAGCATGTGGCTGTAGTGGTTACAGAAACATGCCATATACCCACCTAATCATGAAGGTAGTCAGATCTATATCAGGGGAGGTCATTGTGGCTCTGCAGTCATCTTCATCAGCCTCACAATTGACTACAATGGCCCCTGTGGGATGTACCTCAGCAGACACCTCCATCAACTGGAAAGACCCCAAAAGTACCTCACCAGGAGTATCAAAGAGCTTGAACAGATGCCATGTGTTGCCTGATTAAACAAACTGCAGCTCCACACACTGCCATACTGCCCGCCCAGAGGCAAGCTGTGCCTGATGTATAAAGCCATGTCCAAGCTGGAATCAATGAACATGCTGCACCTTGTACAATCTGAATGGCAGTGAGCTATGCACATGAGAGACCTGAACCCCAGCACTGACATACATAGGACAAGCTGTACTGAATGATCCATAACACAGAAGCCACCCCCACTCTTGAGTAAACTCCCAGTACAGGTTAGCCAGAGAGTCACCCATCGACTCTCCTCAAGAGGAATCTGGATGAGTGGATGGGAGATGGTAGGTTTACCCTGGGTATCACTGTTATGTCACAGGTAGATGGAGGCACAGTATACTTACCATGACATATGTCATGGCAAACTCCAGTTACAATGTGTGTCGAAGGACAAACACTGTCTGACTAGCATTAGAAATGGCCTAGGGCACATCGCTAGTGTTTGCTAATGTCCACCTATGTTGTGGAATACACTACCAATTTTGGACAAGCCTGGTTTAAGTAGTCCATATCTGAACATAATGCAACATGGTCATATGCGCACAACTGGCCCCTAAACAGTCTGTTGTGCTCACTATGAAAATTTAAAGCAGTGATAGGACTAAAGCCCAGGATACTGTCCACCACAGTGAAAGTACTGAACCAGTACACTATATGGTACTACAGTGTTAGGTCAATATGAAAGGATGTTGACAACTGTATGCAAAGTATCCCATGCAAACCCTGCAGGCACAGTATAATATCTGTTGCGTTCAGACATGAAGCAGTTGGCCAGTAAGTACACAACATGACACCCAACACACAACCATAAACGTGAGATATTGTTGAAGGTCACACTCATCCACATATGTGGTGGACTGCAGAGTTCAACATATGGAAAGCTCACACTGGGCATGGACACTTTGATAAATGAGACATATGTCAGACAACATGCCATGGAAAGGCTGAACTGGGCATGCTCACACACTTAGGCCATATCTCAGTTTAGCAGTTGGCCACGCATATCTGGTATTTGTACGTGTCATTCCAGGAACCAACCACATTACAGCAATCTGCCCAGTGCACACAGTTAAATGACTACAGAGACATAAGTGATATAGTGGATCCCCCTCATATTCAAACATCTTCCACAGATACACAAGTTGTTCATAGAAACAGGGAATGCTATGGCAATAAAGACCTGCAAACAGCCAATCAGCAACAAATATTGTGCATCTGACAATTAAATATATGGGTGTAGAGGTCAATACTAGGCTGTTTGCCCTAGGGAATGAAAGCTTAGCCAGAGTGTGCTTGGCGTCTGCATCCCCAGTACAGTAGGCTACTGTGCCACTGTAAAGTAGGTCAGCACCGTTTGAGGCTAGTGTGCTGTGCCTCTGTCAAGCAGGGACACAGTGGAGATCCCAGGGGTTGAATTTGCTATGCCACATCCATGTTGTTGGTGTGTGCTGGAAGAGGGTTGGTGAGGACCTCTAACAGTAAGTGGGCGTCAATAACAGACTGAGGGGAGCCTTATCTGCAGTGTCTGGACAATTTCACTGTCAACACGTTGTCGTGATGATTATGAGGGATTGAAGTGTCGTGCCAGTACTGTTCAGAGATGTCCTCCCTCTGTGGGCTACTGCTCTGCAATGTATTAGTTCACTCTGTCTGTTGGACAGCTCATATATGGCTGGTGTACACCTGACAGGGTGTCCTGTTGTGGAGGAGTCATGGGTATATTTGGGATAGCATGATCAATGCAAACCTTCCACATGCTCATAGAATGCAATTGTCAAGGATTATGCAGAGTGGCCTGTATACTCCCCCAGCATGGGTCCTTTGAAGTCTTCCACCCCAGTCTTCACAAGTGCAAAGTCTGCTTTTGATAAATACACTTTGTTTGCAGTGACAACCTTGCCTGGGGGTGGGGATGGGATATGGATGTCCAGGGAAAGGTGGGTATGGTCAGATATCAACAATGGTGGTCCACCTCTGGTGTGGAACAGTGAGTACCCATGTTGCAGATGGTCAGGTGCAATATGTATTCCCCCTTGTGGCTGTGGTGAGTGATCCTGCCATAGCACATGGACTCACAAATTGTAGTGGCTGTAGGGTAATGTTGTAGAGGCCTGAGTAGTTCCCACACACAATATACCTGTATCTGACGTTAACAACTGGAATGGTGTATGTGAACACCTTCATATCTTGGCACTGTTCCCAGGGAAGCAAAGTGTGTGTCCCGGATGTGGGAGGGGTGGTCTGAACTGATTGTGTTGTGTGTTACAGGTCCTGTGGTCATGAAGCATGGTATAAAACATAACCTGCCAGTGCTGATGTGCATATCTGACCCTGAAGTAGGTGGTTGCAAATGCATATATATGCTATCCCCCACCTGACAGGTAGTAATAGATGTACATACCTCTGTATAAATAATGATGTCAGCACCCTATAAATACTGCAGGTGCAGAGCAGATGCCCAGTAATTCGGATAGTGCACTCTGCTAATGTGTCTCCCTAAAGTGACATAATATAGTTAGGTAGGGGTTTGAATCCTGCAAATGCTCACTGTGTGTGGGTTAGCGGGGTTGGTGTGTGTGCAATTCTGTGTGAGAGAAATGTCCCTTTTGGCAACTAGGAGAACACACTACAGGATGCACATTCCCCTTTCTAAACACCGATGATGTCAGCACCCTATAAGTACAGCAGGAGAAGGGAAACCTCCCAGTAATGCGAATAGCACGCTCTGCTAATGCATCTTTTTTGAGTGTCATAACATAGTTAAGTAGGGGTTTGAATCCTGCAAGTGTGTGTGTTTGGGTGAGGGGGATTAGTGTGTGTGTGAGGGAAATGTCCCTTTTGGCAACTAGGAGAACACACTACAGGATGCACATTCCCCTTTCTAAACACCGATGATGTCAGCACCCTATAAGTACAGCAGGAGAAGGGAAACCTCCCAGTAATTCGAATAGCACGCTCAGCTAATGCGTCCATCTTGAGTGTCATAACATAGTTAGGTAGGGGTATGAATCCTGCAAGTGTGTGTGTTTGGGTGAGGGGTGTTAGGGTGTGCGCAATTCTGTGTGAGGGAAATGTCCCTTTTGGCAACTAGGAGAACACACTACAGGATGCACATTCCCCTTTCTAAACACCGATGATGTCAGCACCCTATAAGTACAGCAGGAGAAAGGAAACCTTCCAGTAATGCGAATAGCGTGCTCCGCTAATGCGTCCTTCTTGAGTGTCATAATATAGTTAGGTAGGGGTTTGAATCCTGCAAATGGTGAGTTTGGGTGAGGGGGGGTTAGTGTGTGTGCAATTCTGTGTGAAGGAAATGTCCATTTTGGCAACTAGGAGAACACACTACAGGATGCACATTCCCCTTTCTAAACACTGATGATGTCAGCACCCTATAAGTAAAGCAGGAGAAAAACAACCTCCTAGTAATGCGAATAGCGTGCTCTGCTAATGTGTCAGTCTTGCATTGCATAACATAGTTAGGTAGGGGTTTGAATCCTGCCAATGGTAAGTGTGTGTGTGTGGGGGGGTGAAAGTAGGGTGTGTGCAATTGCATATATAAGTGAACTGACCCTTTTGGCAACCAGTACAACACACCAGCTGCTGCATATTCCAATCTCTGCACAGAGATGATGTCAGCACCCTACAAGTACAACAGAAGAGGGCAGATCTCCCAGTAATGCAAATAGCATGCTCTGCTACTGCGTCTCTCACTACTGTCATAGCACAGTTAGTTATGGCTTTGAATTCCACACACGCCACGTACGTTTTTGTCACACAGAATGCCCATGTGTGTGGGTTGTTGTTCACAATAATGCATGACATCGATTAAACCAGTAATGGCAATGGACACAGATGATGTATGTGTGTGCCAAATACACATATGTACCTGTGACCTTCAATAGTTCCCATGTCTGACACCTGCCACATGTGAATACATGGTATTTGCACTGGATAACATTATGACTGTGGTCTTCTGTGCGGGTGCTGCATGTGGTATGTGTATATACAGTGTGAGTTGTATATGGTATCATCCTAGCAGTGAGGGATACACATCTGGTCTGGGGCATATAGTCAACATGTTGTTGATGAACAGGTGCTGCATGTTTTCACCTGTTGTGGGAGTGGTAACAAGTTGTTCCATAGCAATGCAGTGACTACATGCTAGGAACCTTTCAGCTAGGGTGTTGTAGCTACAGTAATTCATTAGCATTCAGTAATACTTCAGCATTCTTGGTGAGGGTATGATGCCAACCAAGGTCAGGGTCATACCAGCCTGTGCCACATGCTCAGAGAGCCCTTCTATGTTCCCTATCATGTAGTCCAGGGAGGTACATCACAGGTCAGCCATAGTGGCATGGACAATGACTGAGTCATAAGTGTCCATGCCTCTGACTGACCTGTATGCTTATGTTATGTGGTGGACCATAGTGCCCCACGGGCATATCACTGTGACCTTCACCTCGTCCAGCCTGGTTAGTGGGACCTCTCTGTACCAGACAATAAAGGTACCTAACACAACTGTAGCAGGTGTGTTGTCTAGCTGTACAGGCTGTGACTGTTTGGCACACAGGATTTGTGTGCTATGTGTTGCACGTGCTGTGTTCCGGCTTAACGTATGCCTGTGTGCCAGCTGCAGAGGTCTCTGCTGCTCAGGCAGGATGCTATTCTGAGGCTCCATGAATGCCCCAGTGTGTTCATGTGTTTGGATTGCTGTCAGTGTAGGTCTATATCAGACTGGCATTGTAGTCACTGTAGTATTTCATGCCACCTGACAGGTTATGCCAGTACTGGGTTCAGAGTGCTTAGTCCCCATTTTGGCTATGTGGTTGCATCTCATACATGTGTTGTACGTCCATGTGTAGGGGAGAGGGTTGACTGTGTACATGTGGCAGCTGTGACATTGCCACATGACTCACATATTTCACAACTGTACCATAGAGGTGACTGACAAGTGACCTTTGCACATGCTACCATAGTATTGTGATTGCCATAGTGATTAACAGCACATAGGGCCAATGGGGAACAAGGTACAGAAGGTGAGTATGTGAGGGTGTAGTGCCTGTGATTAGTTAGCACTGGCATATATGACTGCTCACGTGGTCAAATGCCAGGAAAGTCATATGCAATGTGTCACAGGCAATGTACATGCAAACAGGACAAACAGTGACGTTCTGTCAAGTGAGACATGGACATACATATAGTAAGCTATGCAGATGTCACTAGGAGTCCACAGAAGCTCTGTAAATCTGCATTGCAGGTGGGATCAGTGTTCCAGGGTAACTGCAAGCAAACATGCATGCAAACAAAGCTACAGTAAGCAGGGCTGCATGTAGTCCATTGTACAACAAACAAGCTGTACCACTTCCAGTAGGTCACAGTGCAAATATGCAGGCACTATACACATGTACATGGAAATACACAGGTCAGATGGCCAGGGTCCAGTCTTAGCACACACAGGTGTACAGACCATGTACCGTCAGGATGTACTATAACCGGATGGAAACCCAGGTGCTCATACCTGCAGTAATACACATGTCAAATAACAGACACTGAGCCTTCACTCAGTGGTTCCATACTTAGTAGGATGTATGCTACCTGTCCTGCCACCACAGTATCCCTGACATTTATGGGGACTCTCCCTCCTGTGAAAGTTAGTTTTGTGTGTTGGGGCTGTCTAGCATGGTATGAGATGTGAGCTTGCAGTGCTAGGGTGCTCCTGTGTGTCCTGTATCAGTTGTGTAGTACTGCACACATATCAACATCCTCAAACATCCGCATTGCAGAGTCCAGTGTGGGCAACATGCCACTTGCAGTTTACATGTCCATCATTGTGTATCAATACTTTCATTACTTTATCCCCTGTGCTACCTATGTATGTGGCCTTCTGTTGACATCCTTACCACCAGAATGCAAACATGTGCAGATGATACACTATGGTACTTACCATGGGTGTAGAAAATAGTACAAGACAATCATACCCTTACTGCATCAGGTATGCTGGGATATACCCACAATTATATCAGCACACAGTACTGTTAACAGCATGATACTATTACTACATGCCTATGTAGTCACCCTGTGCATCAGCAACATGTTAACCTGTACCTGCACTGATGTTAAAGATTGCAGGAGGTGGCACAGTTTCCTCATATGCACAGGGTGTGAACTTGGTATGCCTGAGTCTGCCACTGATACCACCAATTGACATGTATGTGTATGTGTGTTGGTGAGGGACAGCAGTACAAGGTGGGGCAAAGTTGATGCAGTGTGTGCATGTATGCGGTAGACCTAGGTGTTGTCAATTTGTATGTGTGTATGGATGCACACAGTTCCACCTCATGGCTGCCATATACCGGTGTTTGTGGACAGCCACAGACTGTACCTGTCAGGTAATACAGATCAGTGTCTCTGGCCACGGACACGGTACCTGTGCCTTGCAGGGGTGCTATGGACCGTATCTGGTACCAATCCAGACTGGGTACTGTCATCAGAAGCAGGTGTTCATTTACTGGACACAGATCCCTGTTGGGCCTGTCCAGAGCCATGTGCATGTGGTCTCCTGGGGCGGTCTGATGACAGCACAGACCCAGCATTGCTGGGGCTGCTGCTGGCACTATGGGGGTGGCCGCGGCCCTGTTGTCATCCGCAACGACTGCCAGCTGCTGCTGTTGCTGGCATATGCCCACGTCAACGCCTCAACCATCCACCATTGTCCTGGCTCATGGACATGTAGTTGTGGAACTGATCTAATATGTCCCCACAACGTCTGTCTATGACATCGGTGAAATTACGGATGGCAGCCGCAATGTCACGCAAACTGTCAGTCATGGCTGTGCGACATGCTGTCAGCTCCCTCAGACCCTGTCTGGTGTACCGTTCCATATGTGACTGTGCCTGCATGACAGCCCGAAACATAGCTGAGGTTGTAAGACCTCTGTGGGAATGTCTGACAGGGGCAGTACGTCCACGGATGCTCCCACGAGAATCCCTGGACATCTGTCTGTGTGGTACCATCTCAGGGCCATGCCCATGGCTGCTGTGTGGGGAAGCATGTGCCACAGATACCACATTACCCTGGTCAATGCCCACTGTATCCTGTCCATCACCTAGGGACATTGGTGACAAAGGGTGTATTGGCAGGATGACTGTGCGCATTGATGGGGTTGACAGCTGTGTACTGTCAATTGGCTGACCGATGACGGACCCTGGCACACCTTCCTGTGCCATTACACAGATGTCATCATTATCAGTACCTGTGGCACCTGATTCAGGTTCCCTGCTGCATGACACCAGAGCAGCACCAGAACCTGTGGGAGGGAAACAGGAAACACAGTTTACAATGTCTACACAATGTTACCAGTGATGCACACATGCACACATGCACACATGCACACATGCACAGGTGCACACATGCACACATGCACACATGCACAGGTACACACATGCACACATGCACACATGCACAGGTGCACACATGCACACATGCACAGGTGCACCCATGCAGACATGCACATGTGCACACATGCACAGGTGCACAGGTGCACACATGCACACATGCACAGGTGCACACATGCACACATGCACACATACACAAGTGCACACATGCACAGGTGCACAGATGCACACATGCATAGGTGAACACATGCACACATGCACACATGTGCAGGTGCACACATGCACACATGCACACATGCACACAGGCACAGGTGCACACATGCACACATGCATGCATGCACACACACACAGGTGCACACATGCACACATGCACACATGCACATGTGTACCCATACACAGGTGCACACATGCACACATGCACAGGTGCACAGATGCACACATGCACACATGCACACATGCACAGGTGCACACATGCACACATGCACAGGTGCACACATGCACACATGCACAGGTGCACACATGCAGACATGCACACGTGCACACATGCACAGGTGCACAGGTGCACACATGCACACATGCACAGGTGCACACATGCACACATACACAGGTGCACACATGCACACATGCACACATGCACACATGCACAGGTGCACACATGCACACATGCATAGGTGAACACATGCACACTTGCACACATGTGCAGGTGCACACATGCACACATGCACACATGCACACAGGCACAGGTGCACACATGCACACATGCATGCATGCACACACACGCAGGTGCACACATGCACACATGCACAGGTGCACACATGCACACATGCACACATGCACACGTGTACATATGCACAGGTAAACACATGCACACATGCACAGGTGCACAGATGCACACATGCACAGGTGCACACATGCACACATGCACAGGTGCACACATGCACACATGCACACATGCACAGGTGCACAACTGCACACATGCACAGGTGCACACATGCACCCATGCACAGGTGCACACATGCACACATGCACACATGCACAGGTGCACACATGCACACATGCACACATGCACACATTCACACATGCACACGTGCACACGTGCACACATGCACACAGTTGCACACTTGCACACTACTCAGTATGTGAGATATCAACACACAGACACAGACACACCTGCATTCATACACAGAGCACTAATAAGTGAGCCTAATATTACTATTACTATCAAGACTATTAAAGGTATTGTTAATACACACTCACCAGCATGGATAGGCTGCATTGCTGTTACACGGGAGGGACCTGCAGAAGTGAGGAAATTAATGTCAGTGGGCACAACTGTGCCATTGTTACTGAGTATGATACAGGTCGGTAGTACAACAGTTGCCTTTCACAGGTCAGCTGCTGATATTGAGAATATCACACTTGCACATTAAATACTATGATGACAGCTACAAACCAAGGACACACCTCACACATGCATTAACTACCAGTATACACAACAGTCAACTATACATATGGCATATTACCTGCACGCTCGCAGTCTTGGTGCTGTGTGGCTCCAGCCTCCATCATAATGCAGGTCTGCTGCTGTTGTTGTTGTTGGTGGGCAGGTGCCACAACACTTATGAGTAGTCCCTCCAGTCTGGTGAGTGGGGGATGTGTAGCCACCCCACCACCTGTGGCAACCTGTTGCCTGTGGATATCCGATGCATGCTGATGGACATTTCTGATTAAATCACTGCAGTGATGTCGTACCTGCTCATATGTCCTATTATGCGTGCCTATGTCATTTACCCGACGGACCAGGTCTTGCCACAGTGCAGCCCTCTCCTGCTGATTTTGGCTGGTGCGGGAAAAGAGTATTGCATAATCCTGCACCAGGCTCTGGTGTATTTCCTCATCCTCAGCTGCAGAGTACGCTGGATTGCGCTGGTGAGCCATGGTCCTGAAAAAGGAAATAACATGATATCAGCAAAATATGTCAGCAGAATTTGGCACACATACTACACATGCTACTCGACTGTTGTGATACAACATATCTCACATATATAGCATCTGTCTGTCTATTGGTGGATACACATGTACATGGCCAGGTATCAGTGCTCAGCCAACAACTGTGCAACAGTACCTGGCACACTCCATATGACATACTACCAAACCCCAGCAGTCAGAACACTGAATCAGGTCCAAAGCACATCCTCACTCTGGGGGTTTGTATCGAGGCACTGTATGGGGTACATCATCAACTACTGTGATCTGACCACAAACTAGTTGCCCTGGATATACATATCCCTCCTCCACCACCAGCACAAACGACTACAGTGAATAACATTTCAAATGCAAACTTTACACTTCATAACACTGAGATGGTATCCTTTAAGCCCACTGGGCCAGTGGAAGACACAACCCACAATGCTGACTCCTTCACAAATGATTTCTATGGACATCTCCGAGAATGCATGGATCATGTAATCCCATATAAGACCAAGACACTCTCCACAAAGGGAAAGCATCCTGTCTGGTGGACCCCAGCCATAGACAGATTGTATAACAAAAGATGGAAGCTACTGCAAGACAGAGCATAATTCCATACAGGGAAGGCATGTCTGATCAGCACTAGTAAAGAGCTATTTTCTCTCATAAAAAACATCCATGGGCAACTTTGAGAGGGAAATCACCGGGGACACTACAGGTAACCACAAGGCCTTCTTCAGTTATGTTAGAAACCTGGTCAGAAACCCTCCAATATGCTCATAGTTAGTACACAACAACAAATAATTCACTGAACCCACAGATACTGGCAACATTGTGGCAGACAGGTTCAGTGCAAGTTTCCCCCCTCCCTCTCCCCCAAACTAAGACATACTTATCCCAGCTGAATGTAACCTCCCTGTCATCACAGATGTCCAGGTGAGAGCAACCCTCAGAAAAGCAGAAAACACAGCATCAATGGGACCTGATGGTATCCCCGGTTGCATGCTACATGAACTCCAAGAGGAGCTAAACACACATACAGAAGTGCTATGTAACACTAGCCTGACTACAGGATATGTACCTGTACACTGGCGTACAGCAGCAGTGGTTCCACTCCATGAAGGAGGCACCTCTACATACCAATACAATACATCACAATACAATACATTACATTACAATACAATACAATATGCTATTGCCCCTAGGACTACAGCAGCATACTGTTCTGCTACCCTGACCATTTTGACACATGTGATGTGATGGTGCCTGCTTCTGTCAAACAGTTACACAGGGTGACTCATATGGCATATTACCTATCTGACTAACATTCAGCAGGGGTATGTGTGACATGTACTCATGGGGAGTCTTGCTTCTTAATGCTGTGTGGTTTATTGCAGGGTATGTCTTCTCTGTGGGTAGGAACCTGTACCTCCACCATGTGCTCTCTACTGCGGTGTCAAGGGCGGCACACAGCAGTCATTTAGGTTGTGCATGGTGTGAGGTGTTACTATGGTTGTTGGACATCTATCATGGGTGTGACTTAAGTATGAAAATCCAGGAGTGGTAACCTCTATGTGGGTAGTATGTGTGTACACTGTGGTGTTGTCAGTCACTGTGCATTGGTAATGTGTTTGAGTGCATTGTCACAGTGTTGTACATGTCACTGTGTCCTTCTCCATATCTGTAGCTGTCATGTGAGGTACATACCGTGGCAGCCATTGTGTGGAGTGGAGGGGTACACTGACCTACATGTCCATAGCTGACACACCATGTCTGCTGACACATACCATGTGCAGGTATTCCAGGAATAGTGTGCCACTGTAACTATCATTGGGGGGACTATTGTACACATTTATGACCCTGTTCACCCCTGACACATGCAGTGGTGGGCAGCAAATCATATATCTGGTGGTTACTGGTGTAGGTGATTTGAAATGGGGTATGGTACTCCAGTTTTGACACTGGTGTTCACTCCATGCCTTTGTTACCAGGCACCTGTTGCAATACATCTGTACACATGTGCCTCACTCAGAATATATATACATCTCTCTCTCTCTATATATGTATATATATATATATATATATATATATATATATATATATATATATATGTATATATATATATCTATATATATATATATATATATATATATATATGTATATATATATATATATATATATATATATACATATACACATATATATATATATATATATATATATCGATGTACATATATTGCTATAGATATGGAGGGGTGGGTGTGACAGAGAGGGGGTGAGAGTGACAGAGGGGGTGGGTCAGGGGGAGTGTGAGATCATCATATACAGTCATATCTGTAGATAGTCAGATCTGTCTGTCTATGTATATGTATCTACATATATCTATATCTGTATGTGTGTATTACATATATATGTTTCTACATATTCTATCTATCTACAACTGTCTATGTATTCCTACATCCCTCTCTATGTATGTATACATATATGCATATTATATATATATATATATATATATATATATATATATATATATATATATATATATATATATACATACATACATACATTGACATACATACATATCCATATGATAGATAGGTATATCAACATGTTTGTTTACAAAACTGTATACACACACTAACATACTGCTAAACATACATAACTGTGAAACCTACTTTGTACATTGCACTACAACCTACATTCAACCTACATTGATATGTGCACATAGATGCCCTCACATACATATGTATTTACAGCCTTCACTGGTAGTTGCTGTATGTCCCCTGCCCTATGCACATCTTTATATACGTATGGATACAGACCAATGACACATATGGAGGGTTCACAGTATGTAGACTTTTAAAGTATTACTTTACATTACCTGTGTTTGTCACAGCTGCTTGTGTTGCCATTTGGTTTGGTGTCCTGCTGCTGCTCCAGTTGGCAGATGTCAGCTTTCGAGTGGGTTTTGATGAGTGCTTTTCTTTGTGTATGTTTTCTCTCTCTCTCTCTCTCTCTCTCTCTCTCTATCTCTCTCTCTCACTCCCTACCTCCAGAGGGTGCAATGAAAGTATTGCATGTGTGGACTGGGAGTACAGCATGCTTTTGTAGGTATCTGCATATGTCCATGTGATGGCCTCTGCACCAATTGTTAGCCAGCATTTGCTAATTGCATGCAGCCAGTTGTGTACTGATTGCAGTTCTCACTGTGATTCTAGGACAGTGCTATAAAAAGGTATGTGAGATAGGCATAGCCCTTTCAGAGTTTAAGGGCAGGGACCATGCTGGTATGCTGTGGACACTGTTCTGTGAGTGTAAAGGTTAGTATCTCTCTCATATTTCTGGCTATGTTGTAGATTAACATTTCTCCATTCATTTCTCCAGTTTCCTGTACTAAGTGTGTATGTACACTGACACCTAAGACTACTGCTACTGTTAATGTGGGTGTGTGTGCTTTCCTGTGGGACATGTGGTGTAACTGGTATATAGCAGTGGCTCTTGCACTTTGTTGCTATGGCTTCAATATTTGACTTTACATTCACTACTTGTATGCCTACTAGGTGTCTTGACTGTAATGTGTTGCTGTGGCTTTCCTATTTTCCATGTACATTCACACCTTGGAATGCTTGCTATATCTGCTAGGGTGTTACTGCATGCAGTGTGGTCTGGTCATGGTGTGGGCCTTGACATCTATTAGGGTATTTGAGTATGCTGCTGAGCAGGCCCCAAAGACTCTCAGATGCATCTTTTATCTGCCTCATGGAATGGTACATATCAGTGGGGTACACCCATTAAATTGCCTGGTATTCTGCAGTTGTGACTGTGGGTTAGCATGAGCATATGTATTACTACGCTATTTCCGACGTGCAAGTGGTGCATACTTTCAGTACTTCATAGTTACCATTGCATGTGTTGTAACACCTTTCTGCCTACTGTTTGTACATTTCACAGGGAGTCTGTGAACCATCCCTGTAACTCAGTCACTGTTGCTATGTCTACGCTCTTAACTATTCAAATATGGCAGTGTCAGACCTCTCAAGTGTACAGATATTTGAAGGATGTCCACATTTTTGCCTCATATTTTGGTCCATATCTCATAAACAGCTTTTTCTGGCAAATCACTCTGGGCTCAAGTCAGACTATAGTGACAAACATTTCAGTTTCAGACTTCATACCCTTCCAAACATCCAACATAATGCAAAACCTGTTACTCTCTCAACTGTCTAAGTTTGTTGGAGCAATATTTGGAATGTGTCCCTGTTTTTGGGCCTTTGCTCCACATTTTTATTACTTAGTCTGGATGTGTTGCTGTAAGAGGTTGTGGGGTATGGGCAGTGATTATCCTGCTGTGAGTATGTGTGTGGCTTGCAAGGTGCTACAGTGACATTATTACCTACTAGCTACCAACTAGCATGGCTGTTTCTGTTCACACACTACTATTATAGAAATCCACTACATTTGACAGTAAATATACATGACATGCTTTGTGTACTACACATCCTATATTCCCTTTACATTCATTCCTACTATTACATGATATATTTATTGTAGCACAATGTTCTTGTATCACCGTCATGGCTTAGTGGTAAGTCATGCAGACTACTGTTTCCAAGGGTTCGGGACTGACAGTGGGATTTTATTTTGCTTTTGAGCAGACTACAGGCCTTGTCATTCAGAGTGACTAAGGCACTTTTAAGCAGTTGTAACTGGGTTAGCGCTGGTTTGCACAGAACTCACGCATGGGCACTGGCGTTCATCTCTGCGCACACCCGCTTACAACTGCTTAAAAGTGCTTACTCTTGCGCACACCCGCGCTAATTTCTTTGAAAGAAATGAAAATGGGGAGACAGGAAAGTGGTGAAAAAGGGGTCACAAAGAGGGTAAGACAGTAGGGAAACAAGCTCGGGTTTTGCAGGAGGGATGTAGGTAAGGCCCATAGCTGCCCATTTCTTCATCAGCAACAGCTGTGCATGTGTTTGTAATTTGGTGTGACATTTGAAACCTTCCACCCCTGAGAGAGGTGTAAGGACAACAATAATACTTGTTGTATAGCCAATTGTTATTGACAGTTTCCATGTCCAGCAGACATGTGTGCGAAATGGGCAGCTATGTATGGCTCGTAATTTTTTTGTGGGTACAGAGTGCCCTTTTTTTTTTTTTTTCAGGTGAGAGTGGTATGTCAGGTACAGGAAGTCGGTAAAGCTGGGGAGATAGGTTGGGTAGGTTAACAGACAAGACAAACAAGATGCATACGGGGCGGTGTATGACACATGTGGGGGGGTTACACAATTGACGGGGATGGATGTTTGGATATCCAGAGCCCATGAGCCCACAGATGGCAACAGTGGTACTGATATCCCCACCCATGGGCAGTTGCCACTGTGCCTTCACTGCCCAGGATGGGGCTGTGCTGTGGGCTGTGTAGGCCAGGCAGCAGGCACGCCCGTTAGTTGTGCCACCCGTGCCTCAAGCTGGCGTAGGGGCCCAAGAACAGCTTCTTGGATCTCCCTACGCACCACAGTCCGGACATTACGGAGGGTGAGTGGATGTTCTCCTCCGGCCACACTTGCAGAGGGGGGACAAGCCCCATCCCCTGCAGTGCTTCCACCCGCAGGTGGCACAGGGCCACCAGAGGAGGGTCCGGCCTAGGCACTACTGCCAGGTGCACTCGCCAGCTGAGGAGGGAGAGGTGGGTCCGCTGGAACCCGCCTTCCCTGTTGTCCTATGTTTTGCATTATGTCATGACAGTTTGGGTTAATAACGTACAATACCATTCACAATTAGTTGTAACAGCATGCATTAGTATTCCCATTAACCAAACACCCAGATATTCAAACCTTTGAACAGCAAGCATAACACATGCATATTTTGAACAGCAATACACAGTCCAACGACATGCAGGGTTGATTGATGGCAACAGGCCATCAGGTTTGGATGTATGAACAGGGCAGATGCATCAACATACATGCAAATATGTATGAACCAACAGGACAAATGTCCAGGGGTGTTAATTGTGATTGCACATACCAATTTCACGTGGAATGGATTATATGTGGCTATAGGGTAGGGTGAAGAAAATTTAATTAACAACTTCAAATACCAATACATATGCTGTACATTTCTAATAGCTGCAGATATATACACACTACAGTTCTGCCTACAGTTTCCTATATGATAACTACTTCAAGTTGGTGATAGGAATGTTACTGCTACATCAATATACATTTTCATTTTTATTCATACACATTCATATCTGGCTCTGTTCAGCTACATCATCCTGCTACATTTGCTTTATATAGCTATAGACAACTGTGGACGTTTGGTATTTCAGACAACCATACTATCTGCATATTGCAGACTGAGATCAACATATCCAGATTTTGGGATACACATTCCAGCTGCGGTACCATTTTCAGCACATGTTAGTGTTTGGTTCTGCCTGTCACATTCATTTAATTCTGTACTGACTGCAGTATACTTTATTCAGGAGTTAGTACTACTTTATTGGTGGATTCATAACTCTTTCTCACACTCTCTCACTTGTTTATTTTTACAATTCAGGATGGTACTTAATTCTAGGCTTTATTGACATGTTTTATCTGTAGTTCTAACAATCCTTTCCAACAGTCTCACTTCTGTCATGTTTCTGTATTTCAACAGGGATATATTTCACACATGTGTTTTACTCAGCTTCTGCAGCTTTACTTTTCAGCCTGCTGCAGGTTATGTACTATTATATTACAGATGGGACATCATTATTTCAGACTTGTTTCATTTTTATGTTTGGATTACAGGCTGCATCACACTTTTGTAATCAAGCAATACTTGCAAACCCTCTTACACTGTTACTTGCACATTTTATTAATTAGTGACTACACTGCACTCTTTTGCTAACTGTCATACTTATATATTTATTTACAGTTACAGGGAGAGAATTACTGACCTGCCTGGTGGCGCAACCATGCCAGCCTATCGCCATAGGCTCTACGGTTCGCAGAACGGACACCTGCAGCTGTAATATAAATAAAGTAATATTGGAATACACATCTCCATAATATCAGCTAGGTTAAGTTCTTACATAAGTAATTACATGTAACTTACTCAGTAGTGGGGCATTGGGCATTTGCTGGGCCTCCTGGATCCAATGGTTTAGTTGGTCCTGTTTCCATCTCTTCAGGTCCGCATGGTGGTGACGGACCTGCTCACCAGTCCTTGGTATCCCTCTGGCACTGGTGAGATCATGAGCCAACCGGTCCCACGCCTCAGCCCTATATGCTCCCCACAGGACCTGGCCCTGCATGATTTGGGCCTCATGATTGTGGACAAGGAGCCAAACCATATATTTGGACTCCTAAATGCCCCACCTCTGTGCTCGAAAGCAACTACCCTCACCTACACCTGACATTCTGGCTGCAAGTCGGTTCTACAATCGGTTATGCTGTGTATTCCCACCTATGGGGCTTATATATGCCGTTTTTCCTGCACTTATCTGTGATTGGCCAATTTGGAATTGTATCAGCTTCACAAAACCAGCTTTGTCATGCTCCTCTTTCTATTCATTCCTATATATATGCTATTACTGCATTTCTAAGTGCAACTGTCATGGCTTAGTGGTTCAGTACCTTGACTATGGTGCATGGTATCCTGGGTTTCAACCTGGCCACTGCTTTTTATATTTTATGACTGTCTACACAGGCTAGGAGGTGTGTCTGTGTAAAGGCAGTTTTGTTACAGCTTGCTCAACGTTGCCCGTCGGTTAGCTTGTTGGCGCGCGCAGCTCAGCATAAGCGGGAATGCAGCTGGTTTACGCGTCATTTGGCAGTCAGCACGCATATTACGCTCAGCTCAGCTATAGGCACACAGGTTCAGCATGTTAAACCACTGCTCACCTACGGGCACTCATTTTACACCTGTTAAACCACTGCTCACCTACGGGCAGATGTACTCAACTTGTTAGACTGTAGCTCAGCTATAGGCACATCTGACATTTTTTTTTTATTATCTCACATTTCTTCAAAATATATGGCCCATTTCATTACATTTTACATAAAATATAATTTTATATGTGTACATATATGTCAGGGACTTGTTTCTTGCTTATTTCACTAAAAATAAAAATTGATGTTGTGGGGGCTCGAACCATGACTGCCTGTTCTTCAGCCGACGTCTTTACCGCTACGCTATTGCTTCTTGGCTTACTTTGCATATTTAGTTCTTATATGCTTTTTCACTGACTGCTAACTGTGGCTAAGCTACGGGCACGCCCGCGCAAACGAGCGCACTCACGGGCAAACATCTTTACAATTTAAAAAAAAAATTATAAGATGTTCATTTGTACATTTTATGTTCGTAGTCTGTGGGGGCATGTGTTGTGTTGTGTTTATTCACATTTACACGGGCTCTGTCGTGGGGGTTTACTTTCGGGACTTTTACTCTTCTGGGGGCGTGTCCGTTTGCAGGGCTCGGCCTACGGACACTCCCCCTACTGTCTTCCACGGACCATGTTAGCCTTAGGTGTGATTCAGCATGCCCTCATGCATATGCATGACATGCTGATGTCACACCGTTTAACTGCAGCCTCCGTGTAAGCCTTGTAACTCTTACATGGAGGCTTTGTGAATCCTGCCCATTATTTAAGAAAGATAAGCAATTTCTTTCTTAAAGGGACAATCCAAAAGTTTGAAATTTGGGAACAAAAGAAACTTGCTCTGAGACCTCCCAGTTGTTTCACCCCCCCCCCACCTTGTCGTTATCACTAGCACAAACTCTGGTATCACTTTTCTTTAGGCAACCCTGTTTTCACCCCCTTTAGTGAACACAATAAACAGTATTCAGTTCCCTTTATAGCTCCCTGATCACTTAATGAAAAACAGACAGGATATGAGGATTTTTTCCCTTACATTTTAAGCACATCTCCATCCATCAGCACAAATCTTACTGCTTTATTTATTTAGATTCCCTTTAACTCCCATCAGACATGTGATAAGACTAAATCAAAAACATATGCTGCATGTAATCCACTACTTTCTTCTTTTCTTACGTCTCCACTACTTTCTCCTTTCCTCCGTTTCCTTTCTATTCCTTAATTTCCTCCCTTTACTCAAATTTATCTTATTCTAACTAACCTAACAAGACAGTCACTCACAACTATCCATGCTCCTTCATTTCTTAGTCCTGGAATCCTGCTACCTGCAGTCTTATACTGCAATGTGACTTTTATATTTGAAAATGGGCAGTTGTACACTGAAAATGTCCCAAATATGTTCTTGCCAGCTTTTTGGTATTACCTGTTTCCTCACTTACAACATTGTATAAATATTTTTTTGCTGTTTTTTTTTTCTTACTTATACTGTTAATGGATATCTTGCTTAATTTATTGTATTGTACATTACTTTATCATGTAACTTTCTTGTATAGTTGTACTGTGGAGCTTTTTGCCAGGGCCACCACTTAACAAGGGCTATAGCCCAGTCAGACAACTTTAATTGTTCAGCTGACTTTTTTTAAGTTATTCTGCATATTACAACAGCCAGCAGTACAGCTGAAAACTTATACAGCTGAGGCAGTGCATACTAAGTCTGAGATTGCAGTGTCTTGGTGTATTCCCTTTACTCCTGAGTACAGCGATCTTAGAACTAGTATGTATGTCAATCACAAGTTGCTGTTCTCTACAGCTCCATTGTAACAGTGAATGTTGGACTTCATCGATTAAAATAAATCGCTTTTCTCTGTATGGGTTCTGAATGTAGAAATGTTTTATTTCAATTCTCATTCCGAGACCAGATACCCGAAAGACAAGAAGACCAGAAGCATGAAATTTAAAATCCCGAACACTACACTAAACATACACCACTCACATACAGATACACATACCTTCACCAAAAATACAAACACACAAACCTACACTACTATATCTAAAAGAAGCCAAGTATGTTAGCATAAGATCTGTAGAGAGTAAAGCCCTCTGAATGGTAGGTAGTATAGAGAGCTTGTCCTTCATGTAAACATTTGCTGATGAACACTCGTTTATTTAAGCTCATTATTTCAAATGCTGTTCTAAAGTGACATTTCATGAACCATATACACACACGCGCGCACGCACACACACACACACACACACACACACACACACACACACACACACACACACACACACACACACACTGGACAGAGCTGTTAAGGTTTTAAATGATCTGTGATTGTTAATCTAGGTCATGTTGGGACAGACCATATATAATTATTTGGTTTGTTTTCATGTATTCTTTTATGTAGTTCTTGAATAAAGCTGTTATAACTGCCAAAACTGCAACTCTTGTAATACTTAAATCATTTTTAAACATAAAAGTGGTGCAGATGCATATATTTATATGGGATCACTACTAAATCCCGAATACTGATAATGCCGAAGACCGGAATCCCGAGACCAGATACCCGAAAGACAAGAAGACCAGAAGCGTGAAATTTAAAATTCCGAACACTACACTAAACATACACCACTCACATACAGATACACATACCTTCACCAAAAATACAAACACACAAACCTACACTACATAAAAGCATGGGGGAAGCCACCCTGTACCCCATACACCCCCTACTTAAATATTCTAACTCCAAGGTTGCACTATACAGACAAACACACGAAAACACCACCACACACCAGCATTCCCCTCACACACACACATCACACTCACAACACACACTTACACACACACTAAAGCCCCTAACCAACACAATCAAACATAGATACTTACCTGACCTTCCACCTATCCATTCACAAACCACAACACCAGCAGTGCTACTTCAATATCTCCGTACTTCGAGATTTTGCAATTCGTGCTTCTGGTCTTCCGGTCTTCAATCTTTCGGGTATCTGGTCTCAGGATTCTGGTCTTCGGTATTGTAAGTATTCGGGATTTAGTAGTGATCCTATATATATATATATATATATATATATATATATATATATATATATAGGTTCACAGGTTCATAGGTGTGTACTAGGCTAATGGCCCTGGAGCCTTTACAAGCCTAGCCCATAGGATTACCCTGTCATCATACCACCCGACCTTAGTTCCCAGTGCCTCTGTCAAGTAAAGCCAGTGGAGTGATGCCTGGGGTAAATTTTCCATTTCCCATCCTATATATATATATATATATATATATATATATATATATATATATATATAGGATAGTAGGAAAAAAGGGGATGCAAGAATGGGAGCATACACAAGACAAATCCTTGGTGTGGAGAGAAGGAAAAAAACAAATGCTTTTAATGTGAGATAGATGTCCACTTTTAAAAATGGAAGCTGGGAAGGAAGTAAGAAAAGATAAAGAGAGGGATTTGTTTCAACTTTTGTTTTTACAAAGTAATAGTGCCCTCATTCAAAGAAGGTTGATGTTCTGTACAGAAATGCTGAAGCTACTTAATTTCCAGGCATTTGGCTTGGTCTGTCCCATCTTGACCTAGATAATGAATCACAGATCATTTAAAACCTTAAGGGTTCTGTCCATTGTCTACATTTTGGTGGGTGGAACCAAGTTTAAGTCTGGAAATTTTGAACACTGGATGGCAAATTCTACAGTGACTCTAGCATCCGGAGTATGAGGCTGTACCATGAGGCTTGACAAGAGAGAATGGTGTGATCTAGTCTATAGCAGGCAAGGTTATAATTATTTATTTATTTATTTTTGCCCTGGCAGTAAAACAACCAGATCTTCAAACCTCTCAACTGTCTTTGATATAAAATACTCGTGAGTTTACCTCATGTTTAATCAATTCCTCACAAGAAATAAATAAATTGTGGTTCACTGACAAATCATTGAGAAATGCAATTACTATATAATGACAAATCTGAATCCAGAGCTTATCCAAACAATCCTATCTTGGTTTGTGATTTACTATGGAGTTGACTGGTAAGAGAAGTTTTATTTAAATTTATATATTATTTTTAATCACTGTTTTTCACTGTTTGTAGGAAGGAAGTGATAGTTTGTAGACAGGAATATTTACTTTGATTTATATTTTGTTGTTTTACCTTTAATTTTTCACTGTGGTTGTAACAAAGGGATAGGTTTTAAACAGGCAAGCCCTAGCCATCCCAAGGGCCCTGGTCAGCTATAAATTCCCACAGGCTGCAAAGAAAACAATACAGAGGTTATCTAAACAGTCCTATCTTGGTTTATGATTTATTGATCTTTATTATTAAAAAGAAGTGCAACTGTGAGCGATAGTGAGCAGAAGCTACCGTGAGTGCAATGTAAAAGAATTACAGCTTTTGTCTGACTTTCAGAACTTGTACGGTCGGAACAACAACTTTACTGTACTTATTTTAATACTTAGTAGTATATTGCTTGTGTGATTTTTGTTATAGAAGTTGATGTAAGTTCTCTATGAATTCTGTGGTTACCGATTTTAATTATTTTTTCCTTTTATAATAGTTTATTCATTTGAAGCTGAATATGGATTCCTTAAATCAGCATGCTGTTAATGATTTGCTAAACCACAAATGTCTTGTACAGTGTAATAAATGCTATGCATATTTAAAGGTAACACCTGATAATACTGGTGATCTGTGTTCCTCATGTCAAAAGTTGGATGATTTGCTTACCATTATTAGAAGTAAATCTAGGCTTACTGATGATGATTGCACTTGTGCAATTTTCACAGCTTGGAGAACTGTTGTTACATATATTAATAGGTTCACAGGTTCATAGGTAGGTACTAGGCTATCTGCCCGAAGGCATTTATAAGCCTAGCCAGAATGTATTGGCTTTCGCCACCCCCTTAGATTAGTTCCCTGTGCCTCTGTCCAGCAGAGCCATTGACGTGATCCCTGGGTAAACTTTCTGTTTCCCATCCACTTGTCAAGGTTTCTTTTGAAGAGTGTAAGTGAGGAGCTCTGCCTAATGTAGATTGGAATCTTGTTCCAAAGCATGGGAAGTCTCTGGGACAGGAATCTATCCCTCCAGCATGTCCTATTTATTGTTGTGGTGAGGTTTAGATCCCTAGAGCGTGTGGCTCAAGGGGATAAACTTTTCTTTAGGTGGAGCATATCCATCAGTTCTGGGTTGGACATGGCCTTGTATGTCAGGTAGAGATCACCTCTGAGTAGGCGGTATGCAACCAAGTACAGCTGGAGTTTCTTCAGTCGGACTGCATAGGGCATCTGTTTGAGACCAGTGATCCTCTTGCTGAGGTACTTCTGTGGTCTTTCCAGCTGTTGCAGGTGTCTTGTAAGATACGTCCCAAATGGGGCGTTGTACTCTATGATGGGTCTGATGAGCGATGAGTAGAGGGGCACAATGACCTCTTTTGATCTGGATGCGAACCCTTTTGTGATAAGGTGGGCCACGTAGAAGGATTTTCTAACCACTTTTGCAATGTGATTATCAAAGGAGAGATTACTATCAACTTTGGTCCCCAGATCTAGGGGACTACCACCGATGTGGTAGTTTGTGGGTACTTTCTTTTTTCCAAAGGGGATGACTATGCACTTTTTGGCATTTAGCTTGAGCCATGATTTTGACACCAGGTATCCATCTCAGTGAGACCCTTTTGGAGGATATCTGTGTCAGCCGGAGAGTCAATTATAGCCCCTAGTTTGCAGTCATCTGTGAACTTGGTCAGCCATAGTCCTCCTGTGCTTGCCTGTACCTCTGTGAAGTATATGCTGAACAGGAGTGGTCCTAGGACTGACCCCTGGGAAACACCACTTGTAACCAGTTTAGAGTCAGACCTAGCTCCTGCAACTCTTACCATGTGGGTTCTGTTCATGAGCCAGTTGATAACCCATCTTGTGACGTAGGAATTTATGTTCAGGCTGGTGAGCTTGTCTATAATACCAGAATGGGGAATGGTGTTGAAGGACTTTGCAAGGTCTAGGTAGGCTGTGTGTATCACCTTTCCCTCTTCTATAGCCTTGGTAACTGTCTCAAGGAAGTCCACCAGGTTTAGGAAGCATGTCTCTGTTAATGAGTTCCATGATGATGCTCTCCATATCCTTGCAGACCAAGCTAGTCAGGCTTATAGGGTGATAGTTCCCGGGGTGTGTTGTGGCTCCACCTTTGTGGAGCGGAATAACCGTTGCTGTGCCACTCTATGGGTACGTAACCTGCGGAGAGGCTGAGTTTGAACAGTGTGTTTAGGTGAGGGGTTAGTTCGTCTTTGAGCTCTTGTAGGATGCAGCCTGGGACACCGTCTGATCCCATTGATGCTTTGTTTTTGGCTTTTGGAGAGGGCTGTTTTAACCTGAGTGTCTGTGATTTCAGGGGCTCTACATTCTTCTGGTATGGTTATGGGCCCTTTTGGGGGTGAGAGGGGGCTTTTGGGTAATGACTGTACTGGTGAGATAAATAATGTTAGGCAAAGAGCAAATAGAACACATTTAGGAAATGATGTGTCTATTGTCTGTAAATATCATTCAACCCCTCTGAAACAAGACAATACCCCTGACAACTTTGGAATTCTGGATGCAAATGTTCAGCAATCTGAGAATTCAGAGTGTTTAGAAGGAAACAAAAAAAGAAAGAAAGGAAGAAGGTCACAACAAATAATAAGGAAGAAGAAACTAATAAAAACCTATAAAGTAAAGAGAATATGTACTAAAAAGAACATTGCTTTGTTATGTATGTAACACACAGATTACAGGAAATTATAACATTTTTCTATCAGAAAACCTTCAATCTACAGAAAAAGGCATTGTTTTTTTTTCCAAAAGAGAAGGTAGATAAAAGAGGCAAGGGGCAGGTGTAAAGTAAGAAATCAAAATTGAATGTAAAAGGACTGAAAAACATTACTGTAAGAAAAAAAGAAGAGAAAGACAGTTGTTGACTACATGGCTCAAGCTGTGACTGTACAAAGCCAGCTGGATGAGAATTGTATGCTTGCAAATGTAATAGGCAATGAAAACAGTGGGATTAATAAGACTAATGGTGATGAAGATCTTTCCTTTGTAACAACTGATAGAACAGTTATTACTGTATTAGAAGTTGAAAAGTCTTCATATCTGGTCAGAAAATATATTCTTGTAATTGAAGATTCAGTTATTAGTGTAACTGATACTTATATCTGCAGAGAAGATAATGAACATCGAATAGTGTTATGCTTGCCAGCAGCAAAAATAGAAGGTGTAAGACAAGTCTTGGAATGTCTTAATGTAAGGAAGTATGAACCTGTTTTTATTCATCAGTACAAATGATCTCATCCACAACTCTCTGACTATTAAAAGGGACATTACAGCCCTCTCAGATTGTATAGTTTAGACAGGAGTTAGGACATCTTTTTTCACAAATCATATATAGAAAGGGTAGTCAGGTCACTGTGAATGAAAAGATTTTTGGGGTAAATACCTATGTGGAAAAAAATGCCCTGTTTTAAAAAATGTAAATGTATACAGCATCTATGCTTAGTTTTGGGTACATGTGTTCAGACAGCATGGTGTGCATTTATCAAGGTTAGGGAACAGAATTTTTGCAGCAGATATTTTGCAATATTTGAAAAACATTAGGCAGGATTTTTGCCAGGTGAAAATTTAAGCTAGGAGCATTAATAATAAAGCTTTTTTATTGGAAATTTTCTATGTTCCCACAAGACTGACATTGTTATTGTTTGTAAAACATGGTTAAAGAACAGTGACTGGAAACCACTTCTGCCAGGGTATAAATGTTTTTACTGTAACAGACATTCTACCAAAAAGATCAGGTGGAAGTGTTATGACAGGGACTAAAGATAGTTATAAAGAGCTGTGATTATTACATATTCAGTGATAAGACCAATACTATAGACTGTGTAACTGTGTGACAATAAAGACAACCCTGGAACATATAACAACTGTTGGAGTGTAAAGACCACCAAAGTAAAGTGCTGACGCCATAGAGGAATTCATGCATTTCTTGCATGAAACACAGGAGGGAAAAATAATATTAGCTGGGGACTTCAATTTGCCAGAAACAAACTGGAATAATATTGATTCAACAACATTAGTAAGGAAATTATTCACAACTTTTATTCAAGAAGAATTGCTTCAGATTGTTAATAAAAAACTAACGGAATAGAACATACAAGACATTGGGCAGGATTCACGAAGGCTTGCACGGAGTGAAAGAGACGTGTAACACTCCATGCAAGTCTCGCGATCCAGGAACAGCCCGAAACTCCATGTAAGAGACCAGCTAAAACGTCTCTTACACGGACTGGGCGTGGATATGCTAAATACCTCACTTGCAGCCGAAAGGTATGCAAATGAGGTATATTAGCGATCCATGAAGCAGAAACCAGCCCGTGTAAGAGACGTTTTAGCTGCAGAAATGTACTCAGTTGACAACTGAGTACGTTTCTCAAAATCACAAAGGAGCCATGTCAGCTCAAATAAAGGGTGCATATGTGTCAGGCAGCATGCCAATGGCCAAATATGTGGCCATTGGCAAGGTAACCCGATGCAAAAATCAAAAAAATATAATTTTTTTTGGCGATCGCCGATGTTTAAACGCAGTGCAGCCCAGCGCAAATGGGCTGCGCTGCATAAAACATAAAAATAAAGTTTATAAACCCACAAATGTTGGTTTTATGCAATACATGGAATGACAATGCAGGGACCAGCAGACCAAAAACAACATGGCCACCGTGTAGTGGTTGCTAAGGGGGAAGCTGAGTCTAAGACATGTAACTAAGCATTAGTAGGCAATCTCATGTAAATGAGGGTTAGGATACTGAATCCCACAGTCACATAGCAAATGAGCACAGTCTGAGTAGTGTAAGAGATACATAAGGGGGAGGAATAGAGTAGGAGATAGGTGACATCACAGGGGGGAATGGCAGAAAGAAATGCAGTTCATTGGACGTCAGTGTAACATGACAGATGACAGACACAGATCAGGGAAAGAGGAGTGCCACAAGATAAGCAAGGGAAAGTCAAGAAATGGAAGGTGTACACTGTTACTTACACCAAAGTTTCTTGCTGGTCGTGCATGCGCACGTGTGCGCGCCATGAAGCGTGAGTAGGGCAGTGTGCACGCATGTAAGGCAGACTGAGCATGTGGGAGCCTGTTGGCAGACTTGTAAGACTGTTTGCGCTGGTGTGCATGCGTTTTAACCCGAATAGGCAGATCCTGAACCATGTAAGCATGTGTGCGCGCGTGTAAGCCACTGTGAGCATGTTTCTGCTGGTATGCACACTGCCCCCCCCCCCGAGGAAACAGAAAGGAAAAAGGAAGCAACATAATTAGTAGGAAGCTAGCAGGGAATACTGCTGGAGCTAGCAGGTGAAAACAATTAGAAGCAGGCAATTACACAGGCAGAATAGTAGCCCAGCCCAGCACTTAAAACTCTGCAAACAGCAGTGCAGGATGTTTCTCTCAAGAGACACTGCAAGACAGGAGTAAGCTATTAGAAGTGAAAACTGAAAAAGCTGAACTCAGAGCAGAAATGTTAGGGGCTGCCATAGCTGTCATAATGAGACATAGGCGACTTGCTGAGGGTTGTGACAATGCAGATGGTGCCAGACAACCCACAGTGAGGAGACGGAGAAGAGTGTACAGGCCCAGGATCACCTACCATGGGTTACATGAGCTGGAGATAGTGGAGTGCTATAGAGTGGACAGAGACCTCCTGCAGCAAATTGTTGAGCTGTGCAGGCCACACCTCACACACAGAACCAACAGAGGGGAACCCATCCCAGTGGAAACCAAGGTATGTGTTGGCCTAAGAATACTAGCAACAGGTACCTTCCAAAGACCAACTGGTGATATGATGGGGATCTCACAGGCATCAGCCTCCAGGGTACTGCACCAGTTCCTGGATGCCATGTCAGCACATGTCGGTGATCATGTATATTTCCCCAATGCCCATGAGGTATTGGCCAGCAATATGCGTCTCTTCCAGCAAATAGCGGAATACCCTGAGGTAGTGGGTGCAATAGACTGCACGCACATATGCATCAAAGCACCAGCCAGTGAGCGGGGTAGGGCCTACATTAACCGCAAGGGCTTCCCCTCCATCACCTGCCAGGTCGTGTGTGATGCCCAGGGCATAATAATGAATGTGTGTGCTGGCTGCCCTGGGAGGTACCATGATTCCCACATCTGGCATTTGACGCAGCTGTACCAGACATTTGCCAATGGGGATATCCCACATGGACACCTAATGGGGGATGCAGGTTATGCACTGGAGCCGTGGCTGATGACACCCATCAGAAACGCACACACACCTGAACAGGAACGCTATAATGAGGCACACGCACAAACACGTAATGTAATAGAGCGTGTGTTTGGGCTGCTCAAGTCACAGTTCCGGTGTCTGGACACATCTGGTGGAGCCTTGCAGTACACACCAACTACATGTACCCAAATTGTCATGGTATGTGCTATGCTACATAATATGATCTTGCGAAAACAGCTGCAGCAGGACCAGCATAGGGCTGGGCCAAACAGCCCCCCACCATTGCCAAGGCCATCACAGGCAGAGCGTGACTCGGAGGAGGAACAACCTGAGCCTGCCCTAGTAGGCAGAAGGAGGTGCGCCCAGTATGCCCTGGCCTTGGCAAAGAGGCAACGCATAGCACATACACTGGCTCAGTAGGAACCCTGGGAATGATACCCCTCTGACTCACTCAAATAATAACAGGGATGCCTAAAATGACATGACCTGCTCACAAACATGTACAGGGAGTGTAATATGCACATCCGACAGAGGCAGCCCTGCAGCACCACCTGAGGCAGGAATGCCATGTGTTAAGTAATGTAACACCATGTACTATATGCACACCTGAGGACCCTGACTAACATCCACCCTCACCAAGCATGAAGACACAAAATGACGATGGGATGATCAATTGCAATAACTGGCTGAAGTAATGCAGTTAGTCAAAGGGGAGCCAATGTGTTTCAGCCTGGGAAGACATGCGGAGCATGACATGATGCACCACCTGCTAGGGGTGGCATGCACCTATCAGTCCAGGCCCCATGGATACTGGCAAAGGCTGTCAGTACCCAGAGCATGCCCTGAATAGGTATGTCTCAAAACACAAACCTACCTTCATAGGTACCACAAGGGATAGGAACCTAGATGTAACGCTACCCAATGTCAGAAGTCTAAACAGCAAGATGCATGCAGTGTAAACGCACACAGTATGGAGAATGTTGATATCAGTCCTGTAATAGAAAACTGGGTCAAGGCTCACATCAGCACCCTAACACTACCAGGTTACACCTCATACTGTGCTGTACAGCCGCAAAACATGGAACAAGCTACAAAAAGAGGGTGACTAGCAATAAATGTCAAGGAAAACCACACCCCCATGTTGGTACCACAACAAGAAGCAGCATGGATTAGCCATGGTCAAATACCAATGGCTAAAACCATCTCCCAGTATATAGCCTGCTGCAGACTACTGCCCTAATACCAGGAACTGCACCTGGCCTATGTTGGAATACATGAATATATCAAGCCCCCCAAACCACATTATATTGCTTGACTGAAAATACCCAGACATACACTGGGAGCATTATACTAGCACCAACACAGTAGGAGAAAAGTTCCAAGAATCCATAAACCAAAATGCCCAGGAACAACGTACCACTCCCACAAGAGGGGTAAGCATACTGGATGTGATAATCAGCAACATGTGTACTGGATGGCAAGATGAGAAGTGTATCCCTCACTGGTAAGACCAGACCATAGAGTAATCACACTGGATATACACATCCTGACCACAGTCCCTGGCCAGAAAACCACAGTGAAAAACATGTGTAAAGCATAGGTTGCACCCCTCCAAACTGATGTGGAATCCACAAAAGGCCCTGTGCAAGTGCAGAATATGGGACACACCGCAGAACATGTTATACAGGCATTCCATGAACACAGCCAGGAATGCTTGGAGTATGCAGTCACAAATAACAACAAGACACAATGCCATACATGCAGGCATCTGGCATGCTGGACTCCAGCCATTACCAAACCATGCAAGAGAATGAGGAAGCTACTACATGATAGAGCAAACATAAAAAGGGAAGTAATCACTGATCAGTAGTATGGCAATAAAATATGTCCACACATACAATCCACTAAGGCCAGCCACAACAAGTAGAATCTGTGAATCCAGAGGCAATGTGACACCTGCCCCAAGTACACAGACAACCCACAACTCCCCCCAATAAATACAAATATATGTGAAAGATGCAACCATTTATCCAAACCGGAGGCTAAGCTCCCCCAACTCAGTACTGTCAAAACTAGTCAGGAGTAGAAGGTAACCACATACACCACAAACCCAGTCCCACATAGACCTATCACAACAGTAAACCAAACACATAAACACAGAAAAGCATTCCCAGAGGCCCTAATTACAAACACACCACACCAGCAGAAGCCTCCAAAGCAGATCCCAAGCAACCACAACCTCCAAACATAGCACATGCAACACATAGTACACAAAGCTGGTGTGCCAAACAGTTACCAGCCAGAAGGAGAAACAACATGCCTGATACAGTTGTAATAGGTGTCTGTATAGGCAGACACACTGCTGTCCCACTCACCAGACTGAACAAGGGAAAGGGTACAGTAAGCTGCCTGTAGGCTGCCACAATATGCCACATAACACAAGTACGCAGGTCACCCCAAAGCAAGCAGAAATATGATGCACTCATTGTCCATGCTGGTGTGAATGACCTGAGATGTACCCCCCTGGACTACATGAAAAGAGACATGGATGAGCTCTCTGAGTATGTACCCCAGGCCGGTATGACACTGGCCGGTTGCAGCATCCAACCCTCACCAAGAATGATGCCACAGTACAAACACAGAATGATCAGCTTTAACAGGTGGCACAGTTACAGCTGTCAGTCTAAGAGGGTCTAATGTCTGTCTGCTTGAGATGTCATGCATGACAAGCCATGCTGCTGTTCCTGGGATGGCTTGCACCTGTTACCCCTGGGCGTCTGGATACTGGATAAGGCCTTTGCCACCTCCATAGAGCTGTACGTAGGCAAGGCCAAAAAGACTAACCCACCACCCTAGAAAACATAAGTGGTAAGAAACATAAGGGTAATGCTGACCAATGCCAGATGTGTAAACTGCAATATGCATGCCCCTGAGGCACTTCCCAGTATGGAGAACATCGATGTCTGTGCAGTGACAGAAGCCTGCTGCAAGCCTACTGATAGCACACCAGCACTACCAGGTTATACCACATATCATATGTTATGGCCCCAACACCTGGACCAAAACATCAAAGGAGGGGGAGTATCCATATGCAGCACAGACACCCATACGGCCAGGTAACTGACAATGCACGAAGCAGCGGAGACCACCCATGTGCACCTAAGTGTAGTCAAAACTGCTGTACAGTTTGTAGCATGCAACAGACCACACTCTCACACGCAAGAACCCCACCCAGACATCCTAAAGACACTGGACAGTATGAATGTCCCACCAAATACCAGACAAGGTATTCACAAATTACCACATAGGTGGTAAACCATTATGTATGCAAGGAGTAATTAGGGACCTAGGGACACAAGTCGACAGTAGCCTGTCATGTGACACTCACAATGCCAATGTGGCTAGGAAGACTGTCTATATTGGACACCGTATCATGAAAGGATTCACATCTACATCAACAGAGGTCACTGTGCCCCTGTACTGTTCCCTTATCAGACCCATAATCTAGTACAATGACTCATATGGGATGTACCGTACATAACACCTGCAGCGGTTCGGAAGACCTCAAAGGTACCCCACCAAGAGGATAAAGGGTGTCAAATATATGTCATATGCTGCCTGGCTGTAGACACCCCAGCTGAATGCAGTCACAGACTGCCTACACAGAGGCATTGTATGTCTGTTGTACAAGGCCATGTCTAACACAGGAGTAATGGACATGCTCCACCACAGGAAATCAAAGCCATTGGAGCTGTGAGAGTGACAGATGTCAGCCTCAACACATAATTAAATAGGATGTGCTGGAGGGACAGATACATAACCCAGAGGCTCCCCACACCCAGAAACAGGATCCCAATCCATGTTAGGCAGAGCCCTCACTGACACCCCTCAACAGGAATATTGCCAAGTGGATGGATGATCGTACATGTACACTGGGGTCTTCACTGTGTCACGTCAGACAGAGGCACAGTAAAGAAAATCATAAATGTCCATAATAGTCACATAGCAAGGGGTGAAAGACACACACACTCTGGCTTGGCTTACTAATGCCCTAGGGTGGATAGCCTAGTATGAACCCATGAACCTATGAAGATACAAATTGTACAGGACACTAAGGATAATCACAAGGCTTACTTAACTGATGGTAGGAACTATGTTGGGAATTCACAGATATGCTCCAAATCACACAGATATTACAAACAACATACCAAACACACACACATATTGCCAACATACAACCTGACAGGTTCAGTGCAAACATCCCCCCCCCCCCAGAATGCAAAATATCTATCCCAGCAGACTGCTGGTCCCCTGACATTGCAGATGCTGAGGTAACAGCCATCATCTGCAAAGCAAAACACACAGCAGCAAAGGTATGTGATGGTGTCCTGGGCTGAGGCCAACATGGACTCCAAGAATAATGGAATGCCAAATCACACTACTGCCCAATGTCAGCCTTACCACAGGATATGTACCCAAAGAGCAGTGTACAACAACAGTGGTCCTTCACAACAAATGTATTGCCTGAATGGATACTGCAAACTACCACCCCAGGATCCTGACAAGCTTGGTCTGCACAGCTATGGAAAGGATCAGTATGTACCGCAGACATAAAGCTATCGTGGACCTACTGACACTGGACCCTACACAGTGTGGCTGTCGTAACTGCAGATCCTGCCCCTAAACATGTTTGACCCATTTCAAACAGTCATTAAGGTCATTGATGAGGGAAATGTGGTCCACACAGCGTAGCTGGACCGTGCATATGCTTCCAGACAATACCCTACGAGTTCAGTATGGATATGTTCACCAGCTTAAATATATACCCCTATGTCAGTAGAGGGGTTGCAAACCAGACCAAGGACAGAACTGACATGGTCAGACATGCTGCATCCATGTCAGACTACAAAGCAGATATTAGTGGCATCCCACAAGGCTTGGTCCTGGGACCCCCCCCCCGCTCCGTATATATGTCCCATAGGTACAGGCCAATGTGGAAGGACTGTGACTGAACATGTATGCAGAGGAGTACAAACAGCCCACCATATCCGACCCCCAGCTGACACAAGCAACCCACAAAAGGGCCACCTAGAAACAGACAACTGGAGCCATAGCCATGTCAGCAAGCTAATTTCAGAACTGTGTATAGACAACCACTGTGGATATACAGTAAGTGCCCACAAATTACCACACATGTTTTAACCCATTACGTACCTAACATGTAATGAGAGACCTGGGGACACAAGGTGATAGATATCCTGCATTGGACAAACATGTGGCTGTAGTGTTCGCAGAAACATACCATATACCCACCCAATCATGAAGGTTGTCAGATCTAGATAATGGGAGGTCACTGTGGCTCAGCAGTCATCCTTCATCAGCGTCACAATTGACTACAATAGCCCCTGTGGGATACACCTCAGCAGACACCTCCATCAACTGTAAAGTCCACAACAGTACCCCACCAGGAGTACCAAAGAGCATGAACAGATGCCATGTGTTGCCTGAGTAAACAAACTGCAGCTCCACACACTGCCATACTGCCCACCCAGAGGCAAGCTGTGCCTGATGTATGAAGCCATGTCCAAGCTGGAATCAATGAACATGCTGCACCTTGTACAATCTGAATGGCAGTGAGCTATGCACATGAGAGACCTGAACCCCAGCACTGACATACATAGGACAAGCTGTACAGAATGATCCATAACACAGAAGGCACCCCCACTCTTGAGTAAACTCCCAGTACAGGTTAGCCAGAGAGTCACCTATCGACACCCCTCAAGAGGAATCCTGATGAGTGGATGGGAGATGGTAGGTTAACCCTGGGTATCACTGTTATGTCAGAGGTGAGGCACAGTATACTAACCATGACATATGTCATGGCAAACTCCAGTTACAATGTGTGTCAAAGGACAAACACACTCTGTGACTAGCATCAGAAATGGCCTAGGGAACATTGCTAGTGTTTGCCAATGTCCACCTATGTTGTGGAATACACTACCAATGTTGGACAAGCCTGGTGTAGGTAGTCCATATCTGAACATAATGCAACATGGTCATATGTGCACAACTGGCCCCTACACAGTCTGTTGTGCTCACTATGAAGATGTCAAGCAGTGATAGGACTAAAGCCCAGGATACTGTCCACCACAGTGAAAGTACTGAACCAGTACACTATACGGTACTACAGTGTTAGGTCATTATGAAAGGATGTTGACAACTGTATGCAAAGTATCCCGTGCAATCATGCAGGCACAGTATAATCCCTGTTGTGGCAGACACGAAGCAGTTGGCCAGTTAGTACACAACATGATACCCAACACACAACCATAAACGTGAGATATTGTTGAAGTTCACACGCACCCAAATATGTGGTGGACTTCAGAGTTCAACATATGGAAAGCTCACACTGGGCATGCTCGCACACTTTGATAAATGAGGCATATGTCAGACAACATGCCATGGAAAGGCTGAACTGAGCATGCTCACACACTTAGGCCATATCTCCGTTTAGCAGTTGGCTACACATATCTGGTATTTGTACGTGTCATTCCAGGAACCAACCACAACACAGCAATCTGCCCAGTGCACACAGTAAATGACTACAGAGACATAAGTGATATAGTGGATCGCCCTCATATTCAAACATCTTCCACAGATACACAAGTTGTTCATAGGAACAGGGAATGCTATGGCAATAAAGACCTGCAAACAGTCTAACAGCACAACAAATATTGTGCATCTGACAACTGAACATATGGGTGTAGAGGTCAATACTAGGCTTGTTGCCCTAGGGAATGACAGCTTAGCCAGAGTGTGCTTGGCATCTGCATCCCCAGTACAGTAGGCTACTGTGCCACTGTAAAGTAGGTCACATAAGGCAACGTGTGAGGCTAGTGAGCTGTGCCTCTGTCAAGCAGGGGCACAGTGGAGATCCCAGGGTTTGAATGTGCTAAGCCACAGCCATGTTGTTGGTGTGTGCTGGAAGAGGGTTGCTGAGGACCTCTAACAGTAAGTGGGTGTCAATAACAGACTGAGGGGAGCCCTATCTGCATTGTCTGGACAATTTCACTGTCAATACTGTGTTGTGATGATTACGTGGGAATGAAGTGTCATGCCGGTACTGTTCACAGATGTCCTCCCTCGGTGGGCTATAGCTCTGCAATGTATTAGCTCACTCTGTCTGTTGGATGGCTCATAAATGGCTGGTGTACACCTGACAGGTGTCTTGTTGTGGAGCAGTCATGGGTATATGTAGGATAGCATGATCAATGCAAACCTTACACATGCTCATAGAATGCAATTGACAAGGATTATGCAGAGTGGCCAGTATAGTCCCCCAGCATGGGTCCTTTGAAGTCGTCCACCCCAGTCTTCACAAGTGTAGAGTCTGCTTGTGCTAAATACAGTTTGTTTGCAGTGACAACCTTGCCTGGGGGTGGGGATGGGATATGGATGTCCAGGGAAAGGTGGGTATGGTCAGATATCAACAATGGTGGTCTACCTCTGGTGTGGAACAGTGAGTACCCATGTTGCAGATGGACAGGTGCAATATGTATTCCCCATGTGGCTGTGGTGAGTGGTTCTGCCATAGCACATGGACCCACAAATTGTAGTGGCTGTAGGGTAAAGTGGTAGAGGCCTGAGTAGTTCCCACACACAATATGCCTGTACCTGATGTTAACAACTGGAATGGTGTATGTGAACACCTGCATATCCCGGCACTGTTCCCAGGGAAGTAAAGTGTGTGTCCTGGATGTGGGAGTGGTGTTCTGGACTGGTTGTGTTGTGTGTTACAGGTCCTGTGGTCACGAAGCATGGTATAGAACATAACCTGCCAGTGCGATGTGCATATCTGACCCTGACGTAGGTGGCTGCAAATGCATATATATGCTATCCCCCACCTGACAGGTAGTAATAGATGTACATACCTCTGTAGAAATAAAGATGTCAGTACCCTATAAATACTGCAGGTGCAGACCAGATGCCCAGTAATTTGGTTAGCGCGCTCTGCTAATGCGTCTCCCTCAAGTGTCATAATATAGGTAGGTAGGAGTTCGAACCATGCAAATGCTCAGTGTGTGTGTGGGTGAGTGGGATTGATGTGTGTGCAAGTCTGTGTGAGGGAGATGTCCCTTTTGGCAACTGTGAAAGCACTCTACAGGATGCACATTCCCCAATCTAAGCATGGATGTTGTCAGCACCCTATAAGTACAGCAGGAGAAGAGAAACCTCCCAATAATTCGAATAGCGCGCTCTGCTAATGCGAGTGTCATAACATAGTTAGGTAGGGGTTTGAATCCTGCAACTGCCCAGTGTGTGTGTGGAGGGGGGTTAGTGTGTGTGCAAGTCTGTGTGAAGGAGATGTCCCTTTTGGCAACTGTGAAAGCACTCTACAGGATGCACATTCCCCTATCTAAGCACGGATGATGTCAGCACCCTATAAGTACAGCAGGAGAAGGAAAACCTCCCAGTAATTCGAATAGCGCGCTCCGCTAATGCATCTGTCACGAGTGTCATAATATAGTTAGGTAGGGGTTTAAATCCTGCAACTGCCCAGTGTGTGTGAAGAGGGGTTAGTGTGTGTGCATGTCTGTTTGAGAAAGATGTCCCTTTTGGCAACTGTGAAAGCACTCTACAGGATGCACATTCCCCTATCTAAGCACGGATGATGTCAGCACCCTATACATACAGCTGGAGAAGGAACACCTACCAGTAATCCGAATAGCGCACTCTGCTAAAGCATCTTTCTCAAGTGTCATAACATAGCTAGGTAGGAGTTTGAAACCTACAAATGGCAAGTGTGTGTGTGTTTGGATGTGGGGAGTTTGTGCGTGTGCAATTCTGTATGAAAAACTTGTTTTTTTTGCAATCAGGAGATCACACTACATGATGCACATTACCCTTTCCAAACACTGATGATGTCAGCACCCTATAAGTACAGCTGGAGAAGAGAAACCTCCTAGTAATCCGAATAGTGCGCTTCGCTAATGTGTCTCTCTCACGTGTCGTGACATAGTTAGGTAGGGGAATGAATCCTGCAAATGGCAAGTGTGTGTGGGGGTAGTAGGGTGTGTGTAATTGCAAGTGTGAGAGAACAGATCCTTTTGGCAAATACTACAATACACCAGATGCTGCATATTCCCCCAGTAAACACAGGGGATGTCACCACACTATCAGCACAGCCAAACAGGGCTACTTGGCCAGTAATGCCAATAGTGCGCTCCGCTACTGGGTCTATTACCATTCTCAGAGTACAGATAGGTATGTTTTGGAAACCCACAACTGCCACGTGTGGTTGTGTCACACATTATGACCTTGTGTGGGTCTTTGTGCATAACAATGCATGCCATTGCCTAAACCAGCAATGGCAATGCACACATGATGCATGTGTGTGACACATACACATAAATACCTGTGACCTGCAGTAGTTACCATGTCTGACACGTGCCTCGAGTGGATAAATGGTATTTGCAATGCATAACAATATGACTGTGTCTTACTGTGCAGGGGCCGCACGCGGTATGTGTCTATACAGTGTGGGTGTATATGGTAAAATACCTACAGCAGGGGATACACATCTGGTCTGGACCATATAGTCTACATGTAGTCGATGTACAGGTGCTGCATGTTCCCACCTGTTGTGGGAGTGGTAACATGTTATTCCACTGCAATTCAATGACCACATGCTGGGAACCTTTCAGCTAGTGTGTTGTAGCTACAGTAATGCTCACGCACAATGTTTGGCTGGATGCAGTCCAGCCATATAAAGACATTTCTTGAGACTGTCATATTGCCAGTGTTGTTATGGAGGATAGGCGGGTTTCCTGTGTATGGGAGGGTTGTGTGTGCCAGGCTATGAACCAGAAGGCAGTCCGACACACTGTTAGCTGCACATGAATAGGCCCTGATGCTTTGTGCTGTGCCAACAACCTGGAGGTGTGTGTATCTGTGGTGCCTTGGGATACCACCCCCCTGTCCATGTGTGTTACATGTGTAGGGGATGACAGGCATGGTATGAGGTATAACCTGGCAGTGATGGGTTGCACCTGTGAGCCGTGAATCAGGACTCTGGTACTGCACAGACATTGCAGTTCACCGTGCTGAGGACAGTGTCCAGTGCATGCATCTTGTGGTGTACACTGCTGGTGTTGTGTAGCATCACTGTTAGTGTCCTATACTGTGTGATACCCGCGGAGGTGGCTATGTAATCCGTGTCCTGCAGCAAAAGGCACTATGTGTGTATCAAGGGGCTTCGCCAATATACAATGGCCCATGGGTGTCATGTGCAAGCCTCCCCTCGCAAATCATTGTGGCTTCCCTAGCATGTAAGCACACGTTGACAGCCAGTGGATACCCTATGAATGACATTGGAGATTGAGCAGAATGTAGACATAGAACACCCTTCCTACATATAGTGGTAGCATACCTGGTGAGGGTATGATGGCAACCAAGATCAGGCTCATACTGGACTGTGCCACATGCTGAGAGATCCCTTCTATGTTCCCTGTCATGTAGTCCAGGGAGGTATGTCTCAGGTCATCCATAGTGGCATGGTCAATGACTGAGTCGTATGTGTCCATGCCTCTGACTGACCTGTATGCATGTGTTTTGTGGTGGACCATAGTGCCCCACAGGCATATCACTGTGACCTTCACCATGTACAGCCTGTTGAGCGGGACCCCACTGCAGCGGCCAAGTGAGGTACCTGACACATCTGTAGCAGGTGTGTTGTGTAGCCCTACAGGCTGTGAGTGTGTGGCACATGGGATGTGTGTGCCATGTGTGGCATGTGCTCTGTTCGATGTAACATATGCCTGTGTGCCAGCTGCGGAGGTGTGTGATGCTCAGGCAGGATGCTATTCTGAGTCTCCAAGTATGCCCCAGTGTGTTCAGATTGCTGTCAGTGCGGGTCTATGTCAGACTGGTATTGTAGTCACTGTAGTATGTCATGCCACCTGACAGGGTATGGCATTACTGGGTTCAGAGTGCTCAGTCCCCAGATTGGCTATGTGGTGGCATCCCACACATGTGTTATACGTTCCTGGCCAGGGATGAGGGTTGACTGCATACATGTGGCAGCTGTGACATTGCACATGACTCACATAAACCACAACTGGACCATAGAGGTGATTCACATGTTACCTTTGCACATGCTACCATAGTAGTGTGATTGCCATGGTGATTACCAACACATAGGGCCATTGGGGAACAACATACTGAAGGTGTGTATGTGTGGGTGTACTGCTACTGATTTCATAGCACTGGCATATATGACTGCACACGTTGGTAAATGCCAGGTAAGACATGTGCAATGTGTCACAGGCAACATACATGCGAACAGGGCAGACAGTGATGTGCTGTCATGTGTAAACTTGCCATATGTATAGTACACTATGCAGATGTCACTAGGAGTCCACAGAAGCACTGTAAGTCTGCATTGCAGGTGGAAGCAGTGTTCCAGGAACAAGCGAACATGCACGCAAACAAAGCTACAGTAAGCAGGGCTGGAAGTAGTCCATTGTACAACAAAGAAGGGGTAACACTAACAGTAGGTAACAGTGCAAATATGTAGGCACTATCAACATGTACCCAGGAATGCACAGCTCAGATGTCCATGGTAGAACTGATATTATGTCATAGATAATTGTGATTTGGATTACATTGGTACTGCACACATATCAACATCGCAAACATCCACATTGCATAGTCGTTGTGGGCAACTTGCCACCATTACTGTACATGTCCATCATTGCGTATCACTACTTGCAATAGCTTCCCCCCTGTGCTACCCATGTATGTGGTTATCTGTTGACATCCTTACCACTGGTATGCAATAATGTGCAGCTGTTACACTTTGGTACGTACTATGGGTGTAGATAACAATTCAGGGCAGTCATCACGGTTACTGCATCAGGCATGCTGGGATATACACACAGTCATATCAGCACACTGTACTGTTACCAACATGATACTATTAATACACTTCTATGTAGTCACCCTGTGCATCAGCAACGTGTTTACCTGTTCCTGCACTGATGTTGGAGATTGCAGGAGGTGGCACAGTTTCATCATATGCACAGGGTGTGAGTTAGGTATGCTTGAGTCTGCCACTGATACCACCAATTGACATGTGTGTGTATGTGTGTTGGTGAGGGACAGCAGTACAGGGTGGGGCACTGTTGGTGCAGTGTGTGCGTGTATGTGGTAGCATGTGTGTATGCACGCACACAATTCCACCTCATGGCTGCCATATACAGGAGTTTGTAGACAGCCACAGACTGCACCTGGCAGGTCATACAGATCAGTGTCTGTGGGCACGGACACGGTACCTGTGCCTGGCAGGGGTGCTACGGACCATATCCGGTACTAAGCCAGACTGGGTACAGTCATCAGAAGCGGGAGTGTGTTGACTGGACACAGGTCCCTGTTGGAACTGTCCAGAGCCACGTGCACATGGTCTCCTGGGGCGTTCTGATGACAGCACAGACCCAGCATTGCTGAGGCTGCTGCTGACACTTTGGGGGCATCCGCGGGCCTGTCGTCCGCTGACTGCCAGCTGCTGCTGTTGCTGGCATACGACGCCGGCGCTGCAACCGCCCACCATTGTCCTGGCTCATGGACATGTGGTTGTGGAACTGCTGTAATATGTCCCCACAACGTCTGTCTATGACATCGGTGAAATTACGGATAGCATCCGCAATGTCACGCATACTGTCAGTCATGGCTGTGCGACATGCTCTCAGCTCCCGCAGACCCTGTCTGGTGTACCTTTCCATACGCGACTGTGCCTGCATGACAGCCCGAAACATAGCTGAGGTTGACAGACCTCTTTGGGCACATCTGCCAGAGGCAGTGCCCGGATGCTCCCACGAGAACCCATGGGCAACTGTCTGTGTAGTACCATCGCAGGACCCTGCCCATGGCTGCTGTGTGGGGAAGCATGTGCCACAGATACCACATTACCCTGGTCAATGCCCACTGTATCCTGTCCATCACCTAGGGACAATGGTGACATAGGATGTACTGGCAGGATGACTGTGCGCAATGATGGGGTTGACAGCTGTGTACTGTCAATTGGCTGACCAATGGTGGACCCTGACACACCTTCCTGTGCCATTACACAGATATCATCATTATCAGTACCTGTGGCACCAGATTCAGGTTCCCTGCTGCAGGACACAAGAGCAGTACCAGAACCTGTGGGAGGAAGACACGAAACACAGTTTACAGTGTCCACACAATGTTACCAGTTAAGCACTTATGCACACATGCACACGTGGACACATGCACACATGCACACATGCACACATGGACACAGGCACACATGCACACATGCACACATGGACACAGGCACACATGCACACATGCACACGCGTGCACACATGCACACAGGCACACATGCACACATGCACACATGCACATGTGGACCGTGCTGCGTGGACACATGCACACATGCACACATGCACATGTAGACACATGCACACATGCACACGTGGACACAGGCACACATGCACACATGCACACGTGGACACAGGCACACATGCACACATGCACACCCCGCAGTATACACACAAAGCACTACTGAGTTACACTAGTATTACTAGCACTATCAGGACTATTATAGGTATTGTTAAAACACACTCACCAGCATGGATGGCCTGCCTTGCTGTAACCCGGAGGGGCCTGCAGAAATGAGGAGATTAATGTCAGTGGGCACAACTGTGCCATTGATACTGCATATGATACAGTGCAGTAGTACACCAGTTGCCTTTCACATGTCAGCTGCTGATATTTCCAATATCACACCTGTACAATTACATACTATGTTGACAGCTACATACCACGGACACACCTTACACATGCATAAACTAACAGTGTACAGAACAGTCAAGTGTACATATGGCATATTACCTGCACACTCCATGTCGTGCTGCTGTGTGGATCCAGCCTCCATCATGATGCAGGTGTATTGCTGTTGCTGTTCCGGGCTGGAGCCACAACACTTAGGAGTAGCCCTCCAGTCTTGTGAGGGGTGGATGTGTAGCCACCCACCTCCTGTAGCAACCTGTTGCCTGTGGATATCTGGCCTTGCGGACGGACATTTCTGATTAAATCACTGCAGTGATGTCGTACCTGCTCATATGTCCTATTATGCGTGCCAATGTCATTTACCTTACGGACAAGGTCTTGCCACAGTGCATCCCTCTCCTGTTGATTCTGGCTGGTGCGGGAAAACAGTATGTCATAATCCGCACCAGGCTCTGGTGTATCTCCTCATCTTCTGCTGCAGAGTAGGCGGGATTACAGCTGGCCGCCATGTCCCTGGAAGAGAACACAAACGGGATATCAGCAGACTATGTCAGCAATATATGGCACACATACTATACATGATACTCAACTGTAGTGATATACTACTACTCCCATATGTAGCATGTGTGTGTCTCTTGGTGGATACACAAGTACATGGCCAGATATCAGTGCTCAGCCAACACCTGTGCAACAATACCTGCCACATTCCATACAACATAGTAGCATGCCCCATCGGTCAGCACACTGCGACAGGTCCAATGCACAACCTCACTCTGGGGGTTCATACCAAGGTACTGTATGTGGAACGCCATCCACTAGTGTGATTTGGACACAAGTTACTTGGCCTGGGTATACATATCCCACCACCACCACCAGCAGCACGGTAGACTACTTTGATATGTTTGTGATTAGACAGTTATTCACTTGTTAGGACTGAGATGGTATCCATGCAGCCCACTGGGCCAGTGGAAGCCACAACCCACACTGTTAACCCCTTTGCGAATGCTTCCCACGGACATCCCAAAGATTGCATGGAACATGCACACACATTTCTAACCCAGACCCTATGCAAGGTTAGGCATCCTGTCCGGTCAGCCCCAGCCAAAGGCAGATTGTATAACGTTAGAAGGAGGCTACTGCAGGATAGAGCAGATTCACATTAAGGAAGGCATCTGTGATCAGCACTGGTAATAAGCTCACGGTCTCTCATAACAACATCCACGGCCTACTCTGGGAGGAAATGGCCACGAACACTATAGATAACCACAAGGCCTTCTTCAGTTATATTACACATATGGACCAAATGCCTCAGATATGCTCTGAGTTAATACACACCTACTTAACATTCACCGAACACACAGATATTGGCAACATTCTTGCAGACAGGTTTGGTGCACGTATCCCCCTCCTTCTCCCCACACTTAGAAATACTTATCACAGCTGAATATAAACCCACTAGCAGCTCATTTCTCCAGGTGAGGCCGGCCCGCAGCAAAGCAGAAGACACACCAGCCTTGTGACCTGATGGTATCCCTGGATGTGTGCTCGTGAACTCCAAGAGGACATACAACCGCATATAAGACTGATATTTAACCTTGGCGTACTATAGGATATGTACCGGAACACTAGCATACAGCAACAGTGGTCCCACTCCACTAAAGAGGCACCTCTACTGACCCTGGGAACTACCGCAGCATAAGCAACCAGCCTGGTCTGCAAAGCTATGGAATGATTCAGTATGGGACGCATATACAGCAATACTGGGTACCTGCAGACACTTGTTCCTGGCCAGTTTGCCTTTGTGATGGGCTAATCCTGCCTTTTGAACCTGGTTGACCTTTCAAAACAGTCACTACAGCCATTGATGAGACAGCGAAATCCATACAGCCTACCGGACTTGCCTAACGCCTTCAACACAGTACTCACTCAGGCATCATAGACAAGCTCATTAGCTTACATGTTACTACATATGTCACATGATGGGTTGCACACTGGTTGACATACAGAATCCATAATATCGATATTGTAGGAGTCATGTCAGACTCAATACCAGTCACATGTGGTATCCCACAGGCCTCTGTCCTAGGACCCTCTTGTTTGGCATTTATTTCTCAGATGTAAAAGCAAACATGTGCGGGTTGTGGATGACAAAGTTCCCAAATGACTGCTAACTAGCGCCATAGTCGTTACACCAGCTGACACACACATCCTACAGACAGGCCTCACTGCAGCGGAAAACTGCTGCCAGGATCATGGCCTAACACTGAATGACATGTAATGTATAGTCATCCCCTTTTGGTGGAACTACGTGCACACAACATATCACATGGACATACCTATAGATACAGACCTATGACACATATGGAGGGTTCACAATATGCAGACTATTAACCTGTTACTTTATATTACCTGTGTTTATACAGCTGGTTGCGTTACTACTACTGCTTCCTGCTGCTGGCATGGCTTGCTACTGTCACTGCTGACAGCTTCAACTCAGTTTGTGTACCGTGTGTTGTTGTTTGTGTTTTTTTTTTCTCTCTCTCTCTCTCTGTCTCTCTCTCTCTCTCTCTGTCTGCCTCCAGACAGTGCAATGAATGTATTGCATGTGTGGAGTGTGAGTACAGGATCCTTTGTAGGTATCTGCATAAGTCCATGTGATGGCCTCTGCACCAATTGTAAGCCAGCATTTGCTAATTGCATGCAGCCAGTTGTGTACTGATTGCAGTTCTCACTGTGATTTCAGGGCAGTGCTATAAAGGTATGTGAGATAGGCGTTGCCCTTTCAGATTGTAAGGGCGGGGACCATGCTGGTATGCTGTAGACACTGTTCTGTGAGTGTAAAGGTTAGTATCGCTCTCATGATTCAGGCTGCGTTGTAGATTCACATTTCCCCATTCCTCTCTCCTGTTTCCTGTAGTAAGTGTGTATGAACACTGACACCTACAACTATATATATATATATATATATATATATATATATATATATATATATATATATATATATCCCTCATACTGGACTGTGCCACATGCTGAGACATAGAACACCCTTCCTACATATAGTGGTAGCATACCTGGTGAGGGTATGATGGCAACCAAGATCAGGCTCATACTGGACTGTGCCACATGCTGAGAGATCCTTCTATGTTCCCTGTCATGTAGTCCAGGGAGGTATGTCTCAGGTCATCCATAGTGGCATGGTCAATGACTGAGTCGTATGTGTCCATGCCTCTGACTGACCTGTATGCATGTGTTTTGTGGTGGACCATAGTGCCCCACAGGCATATCACTGTGACCTTCACCATGTACAGCCTGTTGAGCGGGACCCCACTGCAGCGGCCAAGTGAGGTACCTGACACATCTGTAGCAGGTGTGTTGTGTAGCCCTACAGGCTGTGAGTGTGTGGCACATGGGATGTGTGTGCCATGTGTGGCATGTGCTCTGTTCCGATGTAACATATGCCTGTGTGCCAGCTGCGGAGGTGTGTGATGCTCAGGCAGGATGCTATTCTGAGTCTCCAAGTATGCCCCAGTGTGTTCAGATTGCTGTCAGTGCGGGTCTATGTCAGACTGGTATTGTAGTCACTGTAGTATGTCATGCCACCTGACAGGGTATGGCATTACTGGGTTCAGAGTGCTCAGTCCCCAGATTGGCTATGTGGTGGCATCCCACACATGTGTTGTACGTTCCTGGCCAGGGATGAGGGTTGACTGCATACATGTGGCAGCTGTGACATTGCACATGACTCACATAAACCACAACTGGACCATAGAGGTGATTCACATGTTACCTTTGCACATGCTACCATAGTAGTGTGATTGCCATGGTGATTACCAACACATAGGGCCATTGGGGAACAACATACTGAAGGTGTGTATGTGTGGGTGTACTGCTACTGATTTCATAGCACTGGCATATATGACTGCACACGTTGGTAAATGCCAGGTAAGACATGTGCAATGTGTCACAGGCAACATACATGCGAACAGGGCAGACAGTGATGTGCTGTCATGTGTAAACTTGCCATATGTATAGTACACTATGCAGATGTCACTAGGAGTCCACAGAAGCACTGTAAGTCTGCATTGCAGGTGGAAGCAGTGTTCCAGGGAACCCCAAGCGAACATGCACGCAAACAAAGCTACAGTAAGCAGGGCTGGAAGTAGTCCATTGTACAACAAAGAAGGGGTAACACTAACAGTAGGTAACAGTGCAAATATGTAGGCACTATCAACATGTACCCAGGAATGCACAGCTCAGATGTCCATGGTAGAACTGATATTATGTCATAGATAATTGTGATTTGGATTACATTGGTACTGCACACATATCAACATACGCAAACATCCACATTGCATAGTCGTTGTGGGCAACTTGCCACCATTACTGTACATGTCCATCATTGCGTATCACTACTTGCAATAGCTTCCCCCCTGTGCTACCCATGTATGTGGTTATCTGTTGACATCCTTACCACTGGTATGCAATAATGTGCAGCTGTTACACTTTGGTACGTACTATGGGTGTAGATAACAATTCAGGGCAGTCATACGGTTACTGCATCAGGCATGCTGGGATATACACACAGTCATATCAGCACACTGTACTGTTACCAACATGATACTATTAATACACTTCTATGTAGTCACCCTGTGCATCAGCAACGTGTTTACCTGTTCCTGCACTGATGTTGGAGATTGCAGGAGGTGGCACAGTTTCATCATATGCACAGGGTGTGAGTTAGGTATGCTTGAGTCTGCCACTGATACCACCAATTGACATGTGTGTGTATGTGTGTTGGTGAGGGACAGCAGTACAGGGTGGGGCACTGTTGGTGCAGTGTGTGCGTGTATGTGGTAGCATGTGTGTATGCATGCACACAGTTCCACCTCATGGCTGCCATATACAGGAGTTTGTAGACAGCCACAGACTGCACCTGGCAGGTCATACAGATCAGTGTCTGTGGGCACGGACACGGTACCTGTGCCTGGCAGGGGTGCTACGGACCGTATCCGGTACTAAGCCAGACTGGGTACAGTCATCAGAAGCGGGAGTGTGTTGACTGGACACAGGTCCCTGTTGGAACTGTCCAGAGCCACGTGCACATGGTCTCCTGGGGCGTTCTGATGACAGCACAGACCCAGCATTGCTGGGGCTGCTGCTGGCACTATGGGGGCATCCGCGGGCCTGTTGTCCACGCTGACTGCCAGCTGCTGCTGTTGCTGGCATACGGCCACGTCGACGCCGCAACCGCCCACCATTGTCCTGGCTCATGGACATGTGGTTGTGGAACTGCTGTAATATGTCCCCACAACGTCTGTCTATGACATCGGTGAAATTACGGATAGCATCCGCAATGTCACGCATACTGTCAGTCATGGCTGTGCGACATGCTCTCAGCTCCCGCAGACCCTGTCTGGTGTACCTTTCCATACGCGACTGTGCCTGCATGACAGCCCGAAACATAGCTGAGGTTGACAGACCTCTTTGGGCACATCTGCCAGAGGCAGTACGCCCACGGATGCTCCCACGAGAACCCATGGGCAACTGTCTGTGTAGTACCATCGCAGGACCCTGCCCATGGCTGCTGTGTGGGGAAGCATGTGCCACAGATACCACATTACCCTGGTCAATGCCCACTGTATCCTGTCCATCACCTAGGGACAATGGTGACATAGGATGTACTGGCAGGATGACTGTGCGCAATGATGGGGTTGACAGCTGTGTACTGTCAATTGGCTGACCAATGGTGGACCCTGACACACCTTCCTGTGCCATTACACAGATATCATCATTATCAGTACCTGTGGCACCAGATTCAGGTTCCCTGCTGCAGGACACAAGAGCAGTACCAGAACCTGTGGGAGGAAGACACGAAACACAGTTTACAGTGTCCACACAATGTTACCAGTTAAGCACTTATGCACACATGCACACGTGGACACATGCACACATGCACACATGCACACATGGACACAGGCACACATGCACACATGCACACATGGACACAGGCACACATGCACACATGCACACGTGCACACGTGCACACATGCACACAGGCACACATGCACACATGCACACATGCACATGTGGACACGTGCACACGTGGACACATGCACACATGCACACATGCACATGTAGACACATGCACACATGCACACGTGGACACAGGCACACATGCACACATGCACACGTGGACACAGGCACACATGCACACATGCACACCCTGCAGTATACACACAGAGCACTACTGAGTTACACTAGTATTACTAGCACTATCAGGACTATTATAGGTATTGTTAAAACACACTCACCAGCATGGATGGCCTGCCTTGCTGTAACACCGGAGGGGCCTGCAGAAATGAGGAGATTAATGTCAGTGGGCACAACTGTGCCATTGATACTGCATATGATACAGTGCAGTAGTACACCAGTTGCCTTTCACATGTCAGCTGCTGATATTTCCAATATCACACCTGTACAATTACATACTATGTTGACAGCTACATACCACGGACACACCTTACACATGCATAAACTAACAGTGTACAGAACAGTCAAGTGTACATATGGCATATTACCTGCACGCTCCATGTCGTGCTGCTGTGTGGATCCAGCCTCCATCATGATGCAGGTGTATTGCTGTTGCTGTTCCGGGGCTGGAGCCACAACACTTAGGAGTAGCCCCTCCAGTCTTGTGAGGGGTGGATGTGTGGCCACCCCACCTCCTGTAGCAACCTGTTGCCTGTGGATATCTGACGCACGCTGACGGACATTTCTGATTAAATCACTGCAGTGATGTCGTACCTGCTCATATGTCCTATTATGCGTGCCAATGTCATTTACCTTACGGACAAGGTCTTGCCACAGTGCATCCCTCTCCTGTTGATTCTGGCTGGTGCGGGAAAACAGTATGTCATAATCCCGCACCAGGCTCTGGTGTATCTCCTCATCTTCTGCTGCAGAGTAGGCGGGATTACGCTGACGCGCCATGTCCCTGGAAGAGAACACAAACGGGATATCAGCAGACTATGTCAGCAATATATGGCACACATACTATACATGATACTCAACTGTAGTGATATACTACTACTCCCATATGTAGCATGTGTGTGTCTCTTGGTGGATACACAAGTACATGGCCAGATATCAGTGCTCAGCCAACACCTGTGCAACAATACCTGCCACATTCCATACAACATAGTAGCATGCCCCATCGGTCAGCACACTGCGACAGGTCCAATGCACAACCTCACTCTGGGGGTTCATACCAAGGTACTGTATGTGGAACGCCATCCACTAGTGTGATTTGGACACAAGTTACTTGGCCTGGGTATACATATCCCACCACCACCACCAGCAGCACGGTAGACTACTTTGATATGTTTGTGATTAGACAGTTATTCACTTGTTAGGACTGAGATGGTATCCATGCAGCCCACTGGGCCAGTGGAAGCCACAACCCACACTGTTAACCCCTTTGCGAATGCTTCCCACGGACATCCCAAAGATTGCATGGAACATGCACACACATTTCTAACCCAGACCCTATGCACAAAGGTTAGGCATCCTGTCCGGTCGACCCCAGCCAAAGGCAGATTGTATAACGTTAGAAGGAGGCTACTGCAGGATAGAGCAGATTCACATTAAGGGAAGGCATCTGTGATCAGCACTGGTAATAAGCTACGGTCTCTCATAACAACATCCACGGCCTACTCTGGGAGGGAAATGGCCACGAACACTATAGATAACCACAAGGCCTTCTTCAGTTATGTTACACATATGGACCAAATGCCTCAGATATGCTCTGAGTTAATACACACCTACTTAACATTCACCGAACACACAGATATTGGCAACATTCTTGCAGACAGGTTTGGTGCACGTATCCCCCCTCCTTCTCCCCCACACTTAGAAATACTTATCACAGCTGAATGTAACCTCCCTATCATCTCACATGTCCAGGTGAGGGCCGCCCTCAGCAAAGCAGAACACACAGCATCAATGTGACCTGATGGTATCCCTGGATGTGTGCTACGTGAACTCCAAGAGGACATACAACCGCATATAAGACTGATATTTAACCTTGGCCGTACTACAGGATATGTACCTGAACACTAGCATACAGCAACAGTGGTCCCACTCCACTAAGGAGGCACCTCTACTGACCCTGAGAACTACCGCACCATAAGCTTAACCAGCCTGGTCTGCAAAGCTATGGAATGATTCAGTATGGGACGCATATACAGCAATATTGGGTACCTGCAGACACTTGTTCCTGGCCAGTTTGCCTTTGTGATGGGCTAATCCTGCCTTTTGAACCTGGTTGACCTTTCAAAACAGTCACTACAGCCATTGATGAGGGCAACGAAATCCATACAGCCTACCCGGACTTGCCTAACGCCTTCAACACAGTACTCCACTCAGGCATCATAGACAAGCTCATTAGCTTACATGTTACTACATATGTCACATGATGGGTTGCACACTGGTTGACATACAGAATCCATAATATCGATATTGTAGGAGTCATGTCAGACTCAATGCCAGTCACATGTGGTATCCCACAGGCCTCTGTCCTAGGACCCCTCTTGTTTGGCATTTATTTCTCAGATGTAAAAGCAAACATGTGCGGGTTGTGGATGACAAAGTTCCCAAATGACTGCTAACTAAGCGCCATAGTCGTTACACCAGCTGACACACACATCCTACAGACAGGCCTCACTGCAACGGAAAACTGCTGCCAGGATCATGGCCTAACACTGAATGACATGTAATGTATAGTCATCCCCTTTTGGTGGAACTACGTGCACACAACATATCACATGGACATACCTATAGATACAGACCTATGACACATATGGAGGGTTCACAATATGCAGACTATTAACCTGTTACTTTATATTACCTGTGTTTATCGCAGCTGGTTGCGTTACCGCTACTACTGCTTCCTGCTGCGGCTGGCATGGCTTGCTACTGTCACTGCTGACAGCTTCAACTCAGTTTGTGTACCGTGTGTTGTTGTTTGTGTTTTTTTTTTCTCTCTCTCTCTCTCTGTCTCTCTCTCTCTCTCTCTGTCTGCCTCCAGACAGTGCAATGAATGTATTGCATGTGTGGAGTGTGAGTACAGGATCCTTTTGTAGGTATCTGCATAAGTCCATGTGATGGCCTCTGCACCAATTGTAAGCCAGCATTTGCTAATTGCATGCAGCCAGTTGTGTACTGATTGCAGTTCTCACTGTGATTTCAGGGCAGTGCTATAAAAGGGTATGTGAGATAGGCGTTGCCCTTTCAGATTGTAAGGGCGGGGACCATGCTGGTATGCTGTAGACACTGTTCTGTGAGTGTAAAGGTTAGTATCGCTCTCATGATTCAGGCTGCGTTGTAGATTCACATTTCCCCATTCCTCTCTCCTGTTTCCTGTAGTAAGTGTGTATGAACACTGACACCTACAACTATATATATATATATATATATATATATATATATATATATATATATATATATATATATATATATATATATATATATATATATATATATACATATATATATATGTAAATATACATATATTTATATATGTACATTAACTGACATTATTACCTACTAGCTACCAACTAGCATGGCTGTTTCTTATATATGTAAATATACATATATTTATATATGTACATTAACTGACATTATTACCTACTAGCTACCAACTAGCATGGCTGTTTCTGTTCACACACTACTATTATGGAAATCCACTAGTTCTGACAGTAAGTATGAATGGCATGCTTTGTGTACTACACATCCTATATTCCTTTACATTCATTCCTACTATTACATGATATATTTATTTTAGCACAATGTTCTTGTATAACAGTCATGGCTTAGTGGTAGGTCATGCAGACTACTGTGTCCAAGGTCCTGGGTTTGGGACTCACAGTGGGATTTTATTTTGCTTTTGAACTGACTACAGGACCTATCAATCAGAGTGACTAAGGCACTTTTAAGCAGTTGTAACCGGGTTAGTGCTGGTTTGCACGGAGCTCCCGCATGCGCACTGGCATTCAGCTCTGCGCACACCCACTTACAACTGCTTAACAGTGATAACTCTGGCGCACACCCGCGCTATTTTCTTTGAAAGAAATGAAAATGGGGAGACAGGAAAGTGGTGAAAAAGGGGTCACAAAGAGGGTACGACAGTAAGGAAACAAGCTTGGGTTTTGCAGGAGGGATGTAGGTAAGGCCCATAGCTGCCCATTTCTTCATCAGCAACAGCTGTGCATATGTATGTAATTTGGTGTGACATTTGAAACCTTCCACCCCTGAGACAGGTGTCAGGACAACAATAATACTTGTTGTACAGCCAATTGTAATTGATAGTTTCCATGTCCAGCAGACATGTGTGCGGAATGGGCAGCTATGTATGGGGCATAATTTTTTTGTGGGTACAGAGTGCCCTTTTTTTTTTTTTCAGGTGAGAGTGGTATGTCAGGTGAAGGAAGTCAGTATAGCTGGGGAGGTAGGTTGGGTAGGTCAACAGACAAGACAAACAAGACGCATACAGGGGTGGTGTATGACACATGTGGGGTGGTTACACAATTGACGGGGACGGATGTTTGGCTATCCAGAGCCCATTTGCCCACAGATGGCAACAGTGGAACTGATATCCCCACCCATGGGCAGTTGCCACTGTTCCTTCACTGCCCAGGATGGGGCTGTGCTGGGGGCTGTGTAGGCCGGGCAACAGGCATGCCCATAAGTTGTGCCACCTGTGCCTCAAGCTGGCGTAGGGGCCCAAGAACAGAGCCCCGGATCTCCCTACGCACCACAGTCTGGACGCTATGGAGGGTGAGTGGTGGTTCTCCTCTGGCCACACTTGCAGAGGGGGGACGGGCCTCATCCCCTGCAGCGCTTCCACCTGCAGGTGGCACAGGGCCACCGGAGGAGGGTCCAGACTGGGCACTAGTGCCAGGTGCACTCGCCAGCTGAGGTGGGAGAGGTGGGTCCGCTGGAACCCGCCTTCCCTGTCATCCTATGTTTTGCATTATGTCATGACAGTTTGGGTTAGTAACATACAATACCATTCGCAATTAGTTGTAACAGCATGCATTAGTATTCCCATTAACCAAACACCCAGATATTCACACCATTGAACAGCGAGCATAACACATGCATAATTTGAACAGCAATAAACAGTCCAACAACATGCAGGGTTGATTGATGGCAACAGGCCATCAGGTTTGGATGTATGAACAGGGCAGATGCATCAACGGACATGCAAATATTTATGACCCGACAGGACAAATGTCCAGGGGTGTTAATTGTGATTGCACATACCATTTTCACGTGGAATGGGTTATATGTGGTTATAGGGTGGGGTGAAGAAAATAATATTAACACCTTCGAATACCAATACATATGCTGTACATTTCTAATAGCTGCAGATTTTTACACACTACTGTTCTAACTACAGTTTCCTATATGATAACTACTTCAGTTTGGTGATAAGACTGTTACTGCTACATCAATATACATTTTATTGTTCTTCATACACGTTCATATCTGGCTTTGTTCAGCTACATCATCCTGCTACATTTGCTTTATATAGCTATAGACAACTGTGGATGTTTGGTATTTCAGACAATCATACTATCTGCATATTGCAGACTGAGAGCAACATATCCAGATTTTGGGATGCACATTCCAGCTGCAGCCACACTTTGAACACATTTCGCTGTTTGGTTCTGCTTGTCACATTCATTTCATTCTGTACTGACTGCAGTATACTTTATTCAGGGGTTATTACTACTTTATTGGTGGATTCATAACTCTTTCTCACACTCTCTCACTTGTTTTCATTTTACTATTCAGGATGGTACTTACTTCTAGGTGTTATTGACATGTTTTACCTGTAGTTATTACAATCCTTTCCAGCAGTCTCACTTCTGTCATGGTTTCAGTATTTCAACAGGGGTATATTTCACACACGTGATTTGCTCATCTTCTGCAGCTGTACTTTTCAGCCTGCTGCAGGTTGTGTACTATTATATTACAGGTGGGGCATCTTTATTTCAGACTTTATTTCAGACATTTTCATTTTTCTGTTTGGATTACAGACTGCAACACACTTTTGTAAACAAGCAATACTTGCAAACACTCTTACACTGTTACTTGCACATTTTATTACTTAGTGACTACACTGCACTCTTTTGCTAACTGTCATACTTTTATATTTCTTTACAGTTACTGGGAGAGGATTACTGACCTGCCTGGTGGTGCAACCGCACCAGCCTATCGCCATAGGCTCTGCGGTTCGCAGAACGGACACCTGCAGTTGTAATATAAATTAAGTAATATTGGAATACACATCTCCATAATATCAGCTAGTTTAATTTCTTACATACATAATTAAATGTAACTTACTCAGTAGTGGGGCGTTGGGCATTTGCCGGGCCTCCTGGATCCAAAGGTTCAATTGGTCCTGCTTGCATCTCTTCAGGTCCGCATGGTGGTGACGGACCTGCTCACCAGTCCTTGGAATCCCTGTGGCACTGGTGAGATCATGAGCCAACCGGTCCCACGCCTCAGCCCTATATGCTCCCCACAGGACTTGGCCCTGCATGAGTTGGGCCTCATGATTGTGGACTAGAAGCCAGACCATGTATCTGGACTCCTCAACGCCCCACCTCTGTGCTCGAAAGGAACTACCCTCACCTACTCCTGACATTCTGGCTGCAAGTTAGTTCTACAATCGTTTATGCTGTGTATTCCCGCCTATGGGGCTTATATATGCCGTTTTTCCCGCACATATCTGTGATTGGCCATTTTGGAATTGTATCAACTTCACAAAGCCTGCTTTGTCATGCTCCACTTTGTATTCATTCCTATATATTTGCTATTGCTGCATTTCTAGGTACTGCTGTCATGGCTTAGTGGTTCAGTACCTTGACTGTGGTGCATAGTATCCTGGGTTTGAACCTGGCCACTGCTTTTTATTTTTTATGACTGTCTAGACAGGCTAGGGGGTGTGTCTGTGTAAAGGCAGTTTTGATACAGATTGCTCAACGTTGCCCGTCGGTTAGCTTGTTGGCGTGGTGCGCAGCTCCGCGCAAATGGGGTACGCTGGTTTACGCTTCATTTGGCTGTTAGCACACATATTACGCTCAGCTCAGCTAGGGGCACACAGTTTCAGCGTGTTAAACCACTGCTCACCTACGGGCACTCATTTTACACCTGTTAAACCACTGCTCACCTACGGGCAGATGCACTCACCTTGTTAAACTGTAGCTCAGCTATAGGCACATCTCACATTTTTTATTGTTTTGTTATCTCACATTTCTTCAAAATAAATGGACTATTTCATTACATTTTACATAAAATATAATTTTATATGTGTACATATTTGTCAGGGACTTGTTTTGTGCTTATTTTATTAAAAATAAAAATTGGGGGCTCGAACCATGGATGCCTGCTCTTCAGCCGACGTCTCTACCGCTACGCTATTGCTTCTTGGCTTACTTTGCATATTTAGTTCTTATATGCTTTTCCACTGACTGCTAACTGTGGCTAAGCTACGGGCACGCCCGCGCAAACGAGCACACTCACGGGCAAACATCTTTATGATTTAAAAAAAATATATAACATGTTCATTTATATATTTTATGTTCATAGTCTGTGGGGGCATGTGTTGTGTTGTTTTTATTCACATTTCCATGGCCTCTGTCGTGGGTGTTTACTTTGGGCACTTTTACTCTTCTGGGGGCATGTCCGCTTGCAGGGCTCGGCCTACAGACACGCCCCCTACTGTCTTCCATGGACCGTGTTAGCCTTAGGTGTGATTCAGCATGCCCTCATGCATATGCATGACATGCTGACGTCACACCGTTTAACTGCAGCCTCCGTGTAAGCCATGTATCTCTTACATGGAGGCTTCGTGAATCCTGCCCATTGTGTTCTGAAAGAAATTACTGTTAATTCAAGTCATGATTTATGACTGTTGTACAGTGATGCATGGGGTTATAAAGGTTAATTTGTTGCTAGATAATTCTGCTAAACTAAAACCTAAACCAATACACAGAAGATTAGTTACTGTGAAAGTGCTATTCAGATGACATCAATAAGAAGAGAGATGAGGGAACACTTTTAGTGGCATACCATGGAGACAGTTTTCCTGTCTGATGTCCATTGTAATGCCTAGGTGACTTCATTCACTAAACCTTGCAGGGCAGGAAATGTGATACTGTGGCTTACTGAGGGAGGGAACATGGGAAGAGTAAACTCAGAAGCACACAAAAGGACTATCTCCCAAAAAAGTCTGTTATCGCAGCAATGAGTTGATATTTCTGGATGCTTTTTTCGTAGAATGTGCAACACATCAGTAGGAAAAACATTTGTAAGAGGCACTGCCAAACAATAGTAAGTGATAGTAGTACTAGGGCTTCTCAAAATTAGCACTGCTCCTCTGTTCTTCCATTCTAAGTGAATGGAACTGAGATGTGACAGTCCAGCCATGGACATTATAATCTCAACAAGTGTGCCATCAGAGTGCACTATGGGGAAGATTTAGGTTTGGAAGAAAGCAAGTTCTGATCAGGATGTCTGCCCCAGAAGGACATTGAGGGTTACAAACACAAGAAAATTAGTAGTGGCTACTACTTTGTGATGAATACAGGTTAGCAATGTGTAGAAATTTAAGAAAAGATAAAAAAAAAAAGTATTTTTATTTTTTTTCCCGTACTGGTCCTTTAACTGTGCAAGTGACAAGAAAGGAACTTACTTTCATCCCCCGTCTCCACCCTCACCCAGCTCATCCCCAGTCTCCACTCCCACCCAGCAGTTATTCCAACTTTCTTGTGTCCATCTCCTCTGACTGTGATAGAAAATAATAACTCTCAACTTCTTCACTGAAGAGTCAGAAAGGCAACACATATTGCAGGACACAAGACTCTAAATATGGGATGGAGTTTAGATATCACTCTTACCTACTTAGAAAGTGTCTAGAATAACAGTCTTTTGTACTGAAATGCATTTTCATAAGGATTTGAAGTCCACAAATAAAATGACTGTCATTCTTTAATGACTGCAGCAGTCATCAATGATGTGTTAAAAAAACACAAATTTTACGAGGACCAGGACAAAAATATGAGACACGTGTCTCAATTTCTTTGCTCAAGAATGCATATATTTATTTATTTTACTTATTTGCATTTGTTTACCATGAAAGTCCAATTGAGCAGAAAGCCCCTTTTCAGTGGATATGCAGGAAAGAAGAATGAATGAATGAAAAAACATAAGAAATACAGAAAAAAAAAAAAAAAAACATTGTAATATCACATTAGACAGAAGAATAAAATATTTACATGTATAGGAGATAATGTAGATAAAATCAGTCTGAGAGAAACATAATTTTACACTGAAGGTGCTGAAGAGAAGTGAATTTCTATGTACTCTTACTTTTCGCAGGTATTAAGAAATGATAGGAGAATAAAAGGAGAAATGACAGTTAAAGATTGAATAAAAGGTTGAAATTAAAAAACAAAAAGTGCAACATAGAACATTTGGAGCAGTTAAAGGTTATAGAAGTATATCAGAGATGTATATCTCTGGGATTTAGAAAGGGCTATCACCAATGGCAATCCTTAACTTGGACATTTTACTGCAGTGAAAGCTCTTTCTGACTCATAGACAGCCCTACCCCAATGATTGTATGTGGTCTGTAGAATCACAAAGGCGAACTATGTCCCCAGGTTACCATAAATGAGGCATTCAAACAGAGAGGCATTTGATAATATGGCATGTACTCTTCCCCACAAATGCCTGTGGTAAGTGATTTTCACAGCAAAGTGATTCCTAGAACTGTTTTGGTGCCTAAACTAATTACATCAGCTGCATTAATTAACAAAAGTTCATGTTCACCCATTGCATTCATTTGAGCAGACTGCATTAGAGGTAATTTTCAGGGAGTTTAGCAGAGAGGTAGTGGTTAAGGGATGTGTGTGTGTGTGTTTGTGTGTGTGTGTGTGTGTGTGTGTGTGTGTGTGTGTGTGTGTGTGTGTGTGTGTGTGTGTGTGTGTGTGTGTGTGTGTGTGTGTGTGTGTGTGCGTGTGAACAGAGGTATGAGTTATCTCATAGGCTCATAGGTTCATAGAAGGTTAAAAGGCTAACAGCCCTGGAGCCCTTACAAGCCTAGCCATATTTATCCGGAGTTGCCCCAATTGTTGGTGGCTAGGTGAGTGAAGTTCACAGAGGTAAGGGTCTATGGTAGTTAATACTGACTTCATCTGTCCAAGAGGGACATGGGCTCCACCCCAGGAGTGAATTTGCAGTCACCCATCCACTGATCTAGGCTGCATTTGAAGAGGGTCAGGGAGGAGCTCTGTTTCACATGAATTGGAAGCTTGTTCCAGAGAACTGGCAGTCTCTGGGAGATGTATCTATCTCTCCAGCATGACCTGTTTATGTCTGAGGCTAGGTTAAGATCCCTTGTGTGGGTGACCTTTGTGCAGTTTTATTTATAAATGTGTAGTATTTCCATTAGGGCCAGGTAAGAGACTGCAATGTAAGCTAGGCACAGGTCACCCCTTAGCAACCTGTAGGAGACAGAATACAGTGACAGAGCTTTCAGTCTTTCTGAATAAGACTTCTTTATTGTACCCTGTAATTTCTTGGTGAGAAACCTCTGTGGTCTTTTCAGTTGTTGCAGGTTTCTGGTGAGGTACATGCAAAAGGTAGAGCTGTACTAAATTATTGGTCTGATGAGGGCTGAGTACAGTGGAATTATAATATCCTTAGATCTAGATGCAATGACTTTACTTATGAGATGTGCCACAAAGAAGGATTTCCTTACTACTATGGATATGTGATGGTCAAAGTTCAGATTGGTATCAATCTGAGTACCCAGATCATGTACCATTGGGTCTGCACTTAGTAGGGATGTCAGCTTTCCCAAAGGGAATAACAATGTATTTTTTGCATTTAGCTTTAATCCATGGCTTTGACACCAAACATGTGTTTGTTTTAAGCCTGTCTGCATTATATTAACATCATTAGGGACTCACTGATTGCTCCCAATTTGCAATTGTCAGTGTACTTGGTCATCCATAGGCTGTCCAAGTTTGCCTTGACTTCTGAGAACTAAATTCTGAACAGTAATGGGTCCAGCACAGAATGCTGTGGTACACCAGTGGTGACTGGCCTCAGAGGTGTGAGTCAGGTGAGGGGAGTTGTCTGATCTTTTGCAGCAGTCGTGTGTGTGTGTGTCTGTGTGTGTGTGTGTGTGTGTGTGTGTGTGTGTGTGTGTGTGTGTGTGTGTGTGTGTGTGTGTGTGTGTGTGTGTGTGTGTGAGGTGCCATTTCTCTAAACTCTTCTAGACTAATGTGCAAAGACAGTCACACTGTTGTTTGGGATAGAGCACATTCTAAGCAGTAAGAAGTATAAAACTCTGTTTTCTGGCATTATTAATCATCAACATCATCAGCCTCCTTTTTCTTATGTTCTACATGATGTCAGGGTTTTATGTTAACTGTCACCATCTCTCTCTCTATTCAATGCCACTCTCCTGTCTTCTACAGCACTCATACCTGACTGTCGTTGGTCTTCTCTCACACAATCCATCCGCTTCTTTGCTGGATGCCCTTGCTTCCTCTTGCCTTCTTCCTGTCTGTCCCAAGTCTTCTTTACCAGATTGTCTTCTGCTTTTCTGCACACATACCTGCACCACCATAATCCATTCTATTTGACATTTTCTGCAATTGGAGCTACTTCAGCTTCTGTTCTTATGTCCTCATTTCTTCATCTGTCCCATAGTGTGTACCCTACCAGCCATCTCAGGCACTTCATCTCCATCACCTTTAGCTTCTTCAACTGGTCTGCCTTTACTGCCCAGGTTGCCATACAATACAGTAGCACTGCTTGCACACCTTACTTTTCAGCTTCTTTGGAATTTTTTTGTCATATACTACACCTGACACTCTGTGCCAGTTGGCTGCATGGCCTCTGATTCTAGCTTTGTACTCATTCAGACTTCTTTTCTCCTCAAACACCCCTCCCAGATACTTGAAGATGTTAACCTATTCTACTATTTTCCCTTTTATCTCAATTCTCAGCTTCTTCTGAACTCCATCTGCTGCCATTGCAACTGTCTTATCTGTACACCTACTACCACTGGGGACCCCTCATTAAGAATGAACACTGTTCACACTTGAGTCACAAGGTCCTTGTAAATAGCTTGCACTAATTCTACCAGTGTTTCTTGGACTTAAAACCACCACAGCACTGCCCAAATCAGCTTTCTTGAGACATTGTCATATGCTTTTAGCAAGTCTAGGAATGCCCAGTTGGACAATTTCCTCATCACAAGCTTCTTCTCATCTATCTCATTGCAAAAATCGGGTCAGTTGTGCTGCATCCTGATATGATTCTGAACTGCTCATCTCCCATCTTACTTTCTATGACTGTGTATTCATTTATTAATTAGCATCTCCAGAACTTTCATGCAGGGAGAAATGAGTCTGATAGCTCTGTACTGCCCACAGTTGTGAATTTCTCCTTTGTTCTTGAACACTGGCACTAGTATGCTTATTCTCCAGTTATCTGGGATGTGCTTTTCTCTCCACACTGCTATGGGCATCCTCAGGAGCCATTTCTCCCCTATCTCACCCAGCAAATTTATCATATCTGCTGTGACCTCATCTGAGCCTGCTGCATTCCCTGGCTTCATTTTCCTTAGTGCTATTCTTACTTCTTCTAGGGTGGGCTCCTGTTTTTCTCACTCAGCTACCAGGTCTATAAGACCATATTTGAAGCAGCACTTACTGTACTAGTCTGGGTTCTTTCTGACCAATGGCCTATGAGTGGGATAGAAAAGGAAGTGAAAAATAATTATAAATGGAACATGTAAAATAACTATCTCTGGAAGTATAGGAGAGACTGGAGAAGAATTTGGGACAAAACCAAAGAGTAATAGGAACACAAAGGCAAAGAATCAGTGACATTTTTAATGTTACTCTAATTCACATAAAAAATAGGTTTTCCATCATCATGAATTTTCTTAAGAAGAAACATGAAATACTAATGTCTGGTTTTATGGAGAGACTGCAGTCATCAGAGATTTACCATAATATAAAAAAATACAATAGTGCAAACACATAAGGAAATTGGGGACATTTTGCAAAATCAGAGAAAGTTTAGTTAAGAGGTATGACAAGGCAATATCATGGACATTTTAGAGGTACATTAAGAGCAAAAACAATAATTCACGTAAGCACATGACTCCTATACCGGTTACTTTCTACTTTCTAACTCTTTGTGAAGAAAAAAGACTGCTGGTATTTAAATACATGTGCAGTACATATCTATGTATTGCTTATGAAGAAAGGTGCTCAATGAAAAATTAAACAAGCATTCAAATGGTATTTTGAGGATTTTGTACTTGGATAACCAACTGTATTCAAATAAACGTGATGATGTTGAATATAGATATACAACTCAGCATGGAAGCTGACAAAGTGAGTTAGCAGAACTGTATACAAAAAAGGAACTTTAAATAATTTTAGATAGATGATCAGGATGCATTATTCATTATGGGCAGCCGTGGGCCTTCTTGGAGCTGTGGACCCCAGGCAGCCAACTGTTTCATCCCTATTTTAATCCACTATTACTGGGCTGTCTGTGAATGAAAGTTAATGAATGAAAGTTAACTGACACTCTTATCATTCACTCATTTTAAATGGTCACTAATCTAGTTTTACAAGACTAGTGTGTATTTGTGTGAAGTAAGATGGACTACTATATTGTGATTATCATGTAGCGTTGTCGCCTCACAGTAAGAAGTTGTCCTATTCGATTCTCAGCTAAAGCGTCTTCTGTGTGGAGACATGTGTGAATGGGCGTACCTTCGTTGAAGGTTGTGCGTCAGGGCTGGCAACTCAGTACGTAAAAATCTACTGCCAATCATTAGCGGACCGGAGTTTCGCTGTGGTGACCCCTAACCGGGAAAAGCCGAAAGATACAACAAGATACAACATATGAAAAAAAAACAGAAGTACATTAGTTTGAACTTTATTATTGTTGCTTATTTATCTGTATATTTATTTATTTTACCAATCCCAGATATCTGCAATGTACACAGTCAGGAACTAATGGGAACTGAGACCATTTGTAGATAAAACTGGCTTACCCTTGCTATTTGTCCACTGTAAGATAACTGTCACTGATCTGGCAAGGGAGAAATAGTGTCAATACAATGCATTGTCACTGAATTCAGTGTACAAGTACTATCAAAATGGCTTATGCTAATATGTGTGTGTTTGTAAGAGGAGTTGCAGTGTATTTCAGAGTAAGAAGTTGACAATAATGTATTTTACTTTCCCTCACAAGCTTAAGCATTGTACATGATAAGTATCATAGGTTCATAGGTTCATAGGTTCATACAAGGCACTACTTTTTGTTGAATTAATACACCATTTAGGTAAAATCATGTGACTGTATTTTACTATTTAATGGCTACGTGTTGTTTGTCAATGTAATCTGAAGAAGTTACCTTAACAAGGTGACGAAAAGCGCTTTATTAAATTGTACTTTTGAAAGTGGTTTGTGGAACATTATATTGAATCAGGTGCCGTTGGTTTCCTTGGAGCTTTGTGTTTACTTTTGCTGCAGTTTTGAACAGTACTAGAGTTTTGTTTGTTCATAGGTTCATACTAGGCTATCTGCCCTAGGGCATTTATAAGCCTAGCCAGAGTGTGTTTGGCTTTCTCCACCCATTTTAAATTAATTTTGCTATGCCCTTTTTCGAGGTTAGTATACTGTGCCTCTGTCTAAAAGTGACACAGAAGTGATACCCAGGGTAAACCTTCGATCTCCCATCCACTCATCAAGATTCCTCTTGAAGAGAGTCAATGAGGGACTCTGCCTAACCTGGACTGGGATTTTATTCCAGAGTGAAGGGAGTCTCTGGGTTATGAATCTGTCCCTCCAGCATGTCCTATTTCAGTGCTGAGGTTCAAGTCTCTCGAGCGCATAGCTCAACGGGATTTGGATTTTCTGAGGTGCAGCATGTCCATTAATTCCGGGTTGGACATGGCTTTATACGTCAGGCACAGATCGCCTCTGAGCAGGCGGTATGCCACTGAGTAGAGCTGGAGTTTCTTTAACCGGGCAGCATATGGCATCTGTTTGAGCCCTTTGATCCACTTGGTGAGGTACTTTTGGGATCTTTCCAGTTGCTGCAGGTGTCTGGTAAGGTACATCCAAAAAGGGGCATTGTACTCAATTATGGGCTTGATGAGGGATGAGTAAAGAGACACGATGACCTCCCCTGATCTAGATATGAATCCCTTCATGATTAGGTGGGCTATATAAAATGTTTTTCTAACCACTTTGGCCACGTGGTTGTCAAATGAGAGATTGCTATTAACTTGGGTCCGCAGGTCCCTAATTACTTCTTCTGTACTTAATGGATTACCACCTATGTGGTAATTTGTGGGCACTTTGTTTTTGCCAAAGGGGATGACTATACACTTTTTGGTGTTTAGCTTGAGGCCATGGCTCTGGCACCAGTTGTCTGTTTCTATGAGGCCCTTTTGGAGGATGCTTGTGTCGGCTGGAGAGTCGATTATGGCACCCAGTTTGCAGTCATCTGTGAACTTGGTCAGCCACAGTCCTTCCGTGTTGGCCTGTACCTCCAAGAAATATATACCGAACAAGAGAGGTCCCAGGACTGAGCCTTGTGGGATGCCACTGTAACTGGTTTGGAGTCTGACATGGCTCCAGCAATTCTAACCATGTGGGTTCTGTCCTTGAGCCAGTTTGCAACCCATCTAGTGACATAGAGGTTTATATTTAAGATGGTGAGCTTATCTATAATGCCCGAGTGGGGTATTGTATCGAAGGCTTTTGCGAGGTCCAGGTAGGCTGTGTGGACCACCTTCCCTCCAATGGCCTTGGTGACTGTTTCAAAGAAATCAACCAGGTTTAAGAGGCAGGATCTGCCCTTAACAAAGCCGAACTGGGTAGGATCCAGTGTCTGTAGGTCCCCAATATCTTTATTTATGAGGTCCATGATGATCCTTTCCATAGCTTTGCAGACCAAGCTAGTCAGGCTTATGGGGTGATAGTTTCCAGGATCCATTGAGGCACCACCTTTGTGGAGAGGGACCACTGTTGCTGTACGCCACTCTTTGGGTACATATCCTGTAGTAAGGCTGAGATTGAACAGTAGTTTTATGTTTGGGTTTAGCTCTTCTTGGAGTTCATGTAGGACGCAGCCCGGGACACCATCTGGTCCCATTGATGCTGTGTTTTTTGCTTTGGAGAGGGCGGCTCTTACCTGAGCATCTGAGATGTCAGGGGGGCAACACTCTGCTGGGATAGATATTTGCCCTTTTGGTGGGGAGGGGAGAAGTTTGCGCTGAACCTGTCAGCTAGGATGTTGGCAATGTCTGTGGGTTTGGTGTATTTTTTGTCATTTTGGACTAATTTTGAGCATATCTGGGAATTCCCACCCAGGTTCCTAACATAACTAAAGAAAGCCTTGTGATTATCCTTAGTATCCTGTGCAATTTTTCTCTCGAAGCTGACCTTAGACGATTTTATGATTGCCTGTAGTTTTTTGCTAATACTGATCAGAGATGCCTTCCCTTTTTGGGATTTTGCTCTATCATGTAGTAGCTTCCTCCTTCTATTGTATAGTTTGTTTATGGCTGGGGTCCACCAGACAGGACGTCTGCCTTTGGAGGATTGGGTCTTGGTTTTATTTGGGATTGCATGATCCATGCATTCCTGAAGGTGTTCATAGAATGCGTTTATAAAGGATTCTGCGGTCTGGGCAGATTTTCCACAGGCCCAGGGGCTTTGAAGGATTCCACCTCGGTTTTGAGGAGTGTGAAATTTGCTTTAGAGAAGTTTTTCACTGTGGTTTTCAGGGCAGGGGGTGGAGTCGGGATGTGAATATCCAGTGAGATTAGTTTATGGTCTGATCTTACAGGTGAGGGATACACTTCTGGTCTGGAGCATAGAGTCCCCATGTTGGTGATGATCAGGTCCAGTATGTTTTCCCCTCTTGTGGGAGTGGTAACAAGTTGTTCCATAGCATTTGAGTTTATAAATTCTAGGAACCTTTGGGCTAGGGTGTTGGAGCTAGAGTAATGCTCCCAGTCTATGTTTGGGCAGTTGAAGTCGCCCAATATAATGGTGTTTGGAGAGACCTTCATATTTTCCAGTGTTCTCAGGAAGGCCGAGTGGGGTTCCTGGGTTTGGGAGGGTGGTCTGTAGCAGGCTATAAACTGGAAGGCAGTTTTACCCACTGTTAGTTGCACATGGATAGTCTCTGATGCTTCGTGCTGTGCCACCAACCTGGAGGTGTGGGTATCTTTGATGAATATTGATACTCCCCCTCCTTTTGTGGTTCTCTCCAAGTTTTGGGGCCGAAAAGCATGGTATGAGGTATAACCTGGTAGTGCTGGGGTGCTCTCGGGAGCCTTGAACCAGGTTTCTGTTACTGCACAGATATCGATGTTCTCCATGCTAAGGAGAGTTTCGAGTGCGTGCATCTTGAGGTTTAGACTTCTGGTGTTGAGTAGCATTACTCTTAGTTCCTTATCCCTTGTGATACCTATGGAGGTGGGTTTGTCTTTTGAGCCTTGCCTAAAAAAAGCACTATGGGGGTAGCAAGAGCCTTTGCCAATATCCGAAAGCCCAGGGGTGACAGGTGCAAGCCGTCCCTAGCGAAGCATCGTGGTTTGTTGAGCATGTCATCCCAGGCTGACAGGCATTGGATCCCCTTTGAATGACACCAATACTTAAGCCAATTGTTGAAATTGATCATCTTGTCTTCATATTGTGGCATCATTCTTGGTGCGGGTAAGATGCTACTCAAGGTCAGAGTCATACCGGCCTGGGCTACATGCTCAGAGAGCTCCTCTATGTCTCTTTTCATGTAGTCCAGGGAGGTACATCTCAGGTCATTTACACCAGCATGGACAATGACTGAGTCATATTTGTACTTGCCTTGGAGTGACCTGAGTGCTTGTGTCATGTGGCGGATCCTAGCGCCCGACAGGCAGCTCACCATGACCTTCTCCTTGTTCACCCTGGTGAGCGGGACGTCAGTTTGCCTGATGATAGAGTCACCTATTACAAGTGTATCAGGTGTGTTGTTTAGCCTTAAGGGCTGTGACTGTTCAGCACACTGGCTTTGTGAGCTATGTGTTGCATGTGTTTTGTTTTGGGGTAGCGGTTGCTTGGGTGTCTGCTTTGGAGGTCTCTGCTGCTTAGGCAGATTTTTATTTAGAGCCTCTGAGTATGTTTTTGTGTGTTTATGTGTTTGGTTTGCTGTCGTGGTAGGTCTATGTGAGACTGGAATTGTAGTGAGTGTGGTTTCCTTCTCCTCCTGACTGGTTACGCCAGTACTGAGTTGAGAGAGCTTAGCCTCCAGTATGGCTATATGGTTGCATCTCTCACATGTGTTGGAATTTGTTGGGAGGAGGAGATGGTTGTCTGTGTACATGAGGCAGTTGTAACATTGCCTCAAGATTCCCAGATTCACCAGCTGGACCGGAGAGGAGATTGACAACTGACCTTTGGACATGCTAGAATAGTATTGGGAATTCCTTTATAATTGAAAAAAAGGGCCACTGGGGAACAAGGTACTCAAGGGGAGTTTGTGAGGGTGTAGTGCTTTTATTTTTTTAGTGCTGACTTATATAATTGCTTTAGTGAGCAAGTGCCAGGTAACTTAAATGCAATGCATTACAGGTAACTTAAATGCAAAAACGACAAACAGTAACTTTCTTTCAAGTGAAACAAGGAAATAAGTACAGTAAGCAATGCAGATATCACTAGGGATCCACAGAAGCGCAGAAAAGCCGCGTTTTAGGTGGAATTATCGTTTCAGGGAAATAACAAGCAAACAAACAACAAGCATACAAACAAAGCTAGATTCAGCAGGCCTGGATCTAGTCTATGCTACAGCAAACAAGTTGTACCAGTTTCAGTAAGAAACAGTTCAAATATGCAGGCACTATAAGCCTTTAACCAGAAATTCCCAGCTCAGAAGGGCAGAGTCCAGCCTCTCCTCCTACAAGATTGCAGACCATGAACCTTCTTAATGTAAAATAACTGGCCTGAAGCCCAAGTGCTTAAACCAGAACTAATACACTTTTAGAATAACAGACACTGAGCCCTCAATCAGCAGTTCCCAACTTAGAAGGATGTAAGCTACCTGTCCTGCCACCACAGTGCAGGCCACAAACCTTCCTAATGTAAAACAACTGGTCTGAAGCACAAGTGCTTAATCCAAAAGACTTAGAATGATAGCTACACTTTAATCAAGCTACTACCAAGCAGTAATAAATATCCATCTGTCTGGGAGGAGAAATATGGATGTGAAATCATCTGCTTATAAACACAATGGTGCAATGAGAGGCATTGTTATCTTATACTGATCGGCTATGGTTGAAGTCTTGGCAGTGGCTTCTTTTGTGTTTCTCCATATGTGATCGGAATGATCTCTATGTCTTTGTGGGTTTATCCATGTGCTCTGGTTTCCTCAACAACCCAAAGAAAAAACAGGTTTTATGATGTTCATCCAGTTTGCCTGTAGGTTAGTAAGTGGCATGTGTTTACATTTGTGTTAACAACTCTTAGAATATATCTGCCTTCTCAAGAGCAATACTTTTTTTACACATGAACTGCCACTGCTCCTGAGGAGTCAGGTCTATCAAAAGATGCAGTGTGTGGGTTTGGATGTAAAAGAAAGTGCCACCATTGATTTTTATTTGTAGACACACACACACACACACACACACACACACACACACACACACACACACACACACACACACACACACACACACACACACACACTGTTGTTGGACCCATACTAAATCTTCTGAGTACTAGAATTAAAAAAAAAAAGTAATGCATAATTTTTCAAAATTAAGGAATAAAATGCATGAGCAAACATGGTCAGAGTGTCTGCCCCCCCCACACACACACACACACATCACAGGCTTTATATGTGGATTTTGACACAGACTCAGTTGTGGTCTCTGCCCTGAACACCACCTAATTTAAAACCATCCTTGCTCAGATACATACACAAAATGTCACTTTAGTTTGTTTGGTAAGCTGTGGATTTTGTACTCATTATTTTTCTAATTTTCTTAATAAACCTGAAATGTGTCCACAGAGGGTTGCTACAGCTTGTGTGGGGGGATGGGGATTGTGTAGTCATTATTTCTCCAAGCTGCATCACAAACCACAATGGGTGTACTCAGTAGGTGACCATAACTTGTGTAGGGGCAGCAAGTTGATATACATTACTGTGATTGCTATTTTTTCACTTTCATCACAATCAAATATCAAATATGTATCTTTTTGGGGTAATGTTTTTTTTTCTAATTTACCTTACCATTGGACATCATATATGTATACAAGTGGTGATCTTTTTGCGGTAGGGGAAAGGAAGCATTCTGTTTACATATCTCTGAAAGCAACTGTTTGAAATATGTTATTACATTCTATTTGGTCTTTCAGTTTTGTCCAAGTCTGACACCAGAGAGGTATACAGAAAGTAACTGTCATTTGAGCTTAGCAGTAAGAAAGCATAGTGTATTTATGTATCAGGGAAGCAACTTGAAATGTATGACTATGACCGGGTCTATATTAGAACATCGAAATTTCAGAACTTCGAATGTTCTAATATCGACATCTACTAACCAAAAGCTGAAAATAGCAAAAATTAAGATAACCGAATTCTTTCCTAGGGAAAGAATTCGGTTGTCCGTTCCTGTCGCTTCGCTATTTTCAGCTCTGCAGTGGAAAGTTATGGTCGGGTTCAGGTAAGTGTCCAATTGTGTGGACATGAGGGTTAGGGTGGGATAGGTGAGTTAGGGTTAGGGCGCGGGTCAGGTAAGTGTGTGAATGTGTGGACGTGAGGGTTAGGGTGGGATAGGTGAGTTAGGGTTAGGGTGCGGGTGAGGTGTATGTGCGATAGTGGTGGACCTTAGGGTTAGGGTTTGGTTAAGGTAAGTGGGTAGATAGTGGTGTATGTGCAGTTTAGTGTAGGTTTAGATGTAAATTTTAGGTGTATGTGTGTGGATTGCTGTTTGTTTGGTGTGTTTGTGTTGTGTGTATGTGTTTTGGATCAGCAAATTTTTTCCCTAGTAAAAAATTTGCTGTTTTCAATTTTCGGTCTTATCAGTTTTCGGTTAGTAGGTGTCGATATTAGAACATTCGTAGTTCTGAAACTTCGATGTTCTAATATACACCCACTATGACCATTTGTGTCTTCATTTTTGCAAGTGTTTTCCTTCTCAGTTTATGATGAACTCTTGTTTTGATGGCTTTAAGTATTAAGACTTAGATACAACTGATTGCTTCCTTTAAAAAAAAAATGACACTGAATTTCTTGCCTTACTCATGTTTTTTGTTTGGGTCATCATTGGATCAAAAGGTTGGAAAAAAGTTCTAAAATGCAGCTTAGAACATCTACAATCCCTTGGTTTGTGGTGGTTGAACCCAAGCTTAACGCAATTATTTTCTCCGCAGGTATTACAATGCAGTGCTGATAAGTTAGGTTGTATTGAAAGGATGCCAGGAAAAAGTAAAGTAGAAGAGTAAGAAGGAATGTCTTTCCTTAATCCTGATGTTTGTTCAGAACATCACTGAATGAAAAGGTTTAGAAAAATCTAAAATGCATATCAGTGTATCTTGCTTTCCATGGTTTCTGGGGGCCTATAGCCATAGCATACCTCAATTATTTCCTCCCTAGTCATTAGAATGTAGACTTGCCTAGGTAGGAAGTGCTAAAAGAATGTAGGGAAAGTCTGAAGAGTAAGACAAAAAATGTGACAAAAATGAAATAAATAATGTGGATGGTGTGAGGAAGCTAGGATGAGGGCACTGAGAGATGCTTGTAGGGGACAGTGAGCAGTGGGGGCCCTCTGGAGTCCTTTTTCTTTTCTTTCTTATGATTTTTGTACAGGCCATCGTTGGATCAAAAGGTTGGAAAAAACTCAAAAATGCATCTCATAGCATTTTTAACCCTGTAGTTTCTGATGGCCTAACCCACCTAATCCTTATCTTAATTAGATTATTTGCTCATAAGTTCATAGGTAATTACTAAACTAATTATACCAGGGAGGCTTCTTAAGCCTAGCCATGCTTACCAATGCATCTGACAAAATTTGATACAGCAAAACATTGGGCTGGATTCACGATGGCTTGCACGGAGTCTAAGAGTCGTGTAAGACTCCATGCAGCCATCGCAATCCAGGAACAGCCCGAAATCCCATCTAAGAGACAAGCTAAAACGACTCTTACACGGGCAGGGCGTGGATATGCTAATCACCTCACTTGCAGCCGAAAGGCATGCAAATGAGGTAGATTAGCAATCCACGAAGCTGAAACCAGCCCGTGTAAGAGTCGTGTTAGGTGCAGAAATGTACTCAGTTGACAACTGAGTACGTTACTGCAAATAACACAACGGAGCCATGACAGCTCCAAATAAAGTGTGCAAATGTTGCAGTCAGCATGCCAATGGCCAAATATGTGGCCATTGGCATGATAACCCGACGCAAACATGAAATAAAATATTTTTTTTTTCGGAGATCGGCGAGGTTTAAATGCAGCGCAGCCCCGCACAAACGGGCTGCGCTATATAAAACAGAAAAATAAAGTTTTGAAACCCACAAATGTGGGTTTTATGTAATGCATGGATTTGCAATGCAGGGACTAGCAGACCAAAAACAACATGGCCATCGTCTAGTGGTTGCTAAGGGGGGAAGCTGAGTGTAAGACATGTAACTAAGCATTAGTAGGCAATCCTATGTAAATGAGTGGTAGGATATTGAATCACACTGTCACATAGCAAATGAACACATTCTGTGTAGTGTAAGAGTTAGATAAAGGGGAGTAACAGAGTAGGAGATAGGTGACATCACAGGGGGGAATGTCAGGAAGAAATCAAGCTCATTGGAGCAAAGTGGTATGTGAAAGATGTCAATCACACAGCATAAAAAGAGGAGTGTCAACAGATAAGCATGGGAAAGTCAAGAAATGGAAGGTGTACACTGTGGCCAACACCAAAGTTTCTTGCTGTACGTGCATGTGCACGTGTGCGTGCTGGGAGGCGTGAGTAAGACAGAGTGGGCACGTGTAAGGCAGAGTAAGCATGTAGGAGCCTGTTTAAAGATTTGTAAACCTGTTTGCACTGGTGTGCGTGCGTTTTAATCCGAATAAGCAGATTCTAGTCCGTGTAAGCATGTGTGCGCGTGTGGTAGCCACTGTGAGCGTGTTTTCACTGGTATGCGTGCTGCTCCCCCCTGAGAAAACAGAGAGGAAAAAGGAAGCGGAAGAAATAGTAGGAAACTAGCAGGGAATACTTGTAGAGGTAGCAGGTGAAAACAATTAGAAGCAGGCAATTACACAGGCAGAATACAAGCCCAGCCCAGCACTTAAAACACTGCAAAAAGCATTGCAGTATGTTTCTCTCAAGAGACACTGCAAGACAGGAGTAAGCTAGTAGAAGTGAAAACTGAAAAAACTGCACTCAGACCAAACATGCTAGGGGCTGCCATAGCTGTCATAAGGAGACATAGGAGACTTGCTGAGGGTGGTGACAATGGAAATGCTGCCAGACAACCCACAGTGAGGAGACGGAGAAGAGTGCACAGGCCCAGGGTCACCTACCAGGGGTTACATGAGCTGGAGATAGTGGAGCGCTATAGAGTGGACAGAGACCTCCTGCAGAAAATTGTTGAGCTGTGCAGGCCACGCATCACACACAGAACCAACAGAGGGGAACCCATCCCAGTGGAAACCAAGGTATGTATTGGCCTAAGAATACTAGCAACAGGTACCTTCCAGAGACCAACTGGTGATATGATGGGGATATCACAGGCATCAGCCTCCAGGGTACTGCACGAGTTCCTGGATGCCATGTCAGCACATGTCGGTGAGCATGTATATTTCCCCAATGCCCGTGAGGTATTGGCCAGCAGTATGCGTCTCTTCCAGCAAATAGCGGAATACCCTGAGGTAGTGGGTGCAATAGACTGCACGGACATACGCATCAAAGCACCAGCCGGTGAGCGGGGTAGGGCCTACATTAACTGCAAGGGTTCCCCTCCATCAACTGCCAGGTCGTGAGTGATGCCCAGGGCATAATAATGAATGTGTGTGCTGGCTGCCCTGGGAGCTACCATGATTCCCATATCTGGCATTTGACGCAGCTGTACCAGATATTTGCCAATGGGGACATCCCACATGGTCACCTAGTGGGGGATGCAGGTTATGCACTGGAGCCGTGGCTGATGACACCCGTCAGAAACGCACACACACCTGAACAGGAATGCCATAATGAGGCACACGCACAAACACGTAATGTAATAGAGCGTGTGTTTGGGCTGCATAAGTCACGGTTCCAGTGCCTGGACACATCTGGTGGAGCCTTGCAGTACTCACCAACTACATGTACCCAAATTGTCATGGTATGTGCTATGCTACATAATATGATTCTGCGAAAACAGCTGCAGCAGGACCAGCATAGGGCCGGGACAAACAGCCCCCCACCATTGCCAAGGCCATCACAGGCAGAGCGTGACTCGGAGGAGGAACAACCTGAGCCTTCCCCAGTAGGCAGAAGGAGGCATGCCCAGTATGCCCTGGCCTTGGCAAAGAGGCAAAGCATAGCACATACACTGGCTCAGTAGGAACCCTGGGAATGATACCCTGGGAATGATACCCCTGTCTGACTCACTCATATAGTAACAGGGACACCTAACATGACACAGCCTGCTCTCAAACATGTACAGGGAGTGTAGTATGTGCATCCAACAGAGGCAGCCCTGCAGCACCACCTGAGGCATGATTGCCATGTGTTAAGCAATGTAACACCATCTAGTATATGCAAACATGAAGACCCAAGCTAACATCTCACCCTCACCAAGCATGATGCCACACTATGAAGACAACAAGATCAAGTACAATAATTGGCTGAGGTATTGCTGTTAGCAAGGGGGAACACATGGCTGAAAGCCTGGGTTGACATGCCGAGCAAGACATGATGCCCCACCTGCTAGGGATGGCATGCACCCAGCACACCTGGCTGTGTGGATACTGGCAAAGGCTGTTTTCACCCCCACTGTGTCTGGAATAGGTAAGTCTGGAAACACAAACCCACCACCATAGGTAGCACAAGGGATAATAACCTGGATGTAAAGCTACCCAACGCCAGAAGTCTAACCTGCAAGGTGCATGCAGACCAAACCCACCACAGCATGGAGAATGGTAATATGTGTTCTGTAACAGAAACCTGGGCAAGGCCCAGAAGAGCACCTTAATACTACCAGGTTATGCCTCATACCATGCTCTACATCTCCAAAACATGGAACACATGACAATAGGAGTGTGACTACCAGTAATTATCAAGGATAACCACACCCCCAGGTTGGTACCACAGCAAGAAGCAGCATGGACTATCCACGGGCAAGTAACACTGTCTCAAACTGTGTACCTGTTTGAAGCCTGCTACAGACCACACACACAAACCCAGGTACCCCAGCCAGCCTTCCTGAAGACACTACAGAGTATGAATGTCTCAACAAATACCAAACAAGGCACACACAAAGTATGACATAGGTGGCCCTCCATTATGTATGGAAGAAGTAATCAGGGACCTAGGGACACAAGTGTACGGTAACCTGTCATGTGCCACTCACATTGCCAAGGTGGCCAGGAAGACCTGCTATATTGCCCACCTTAATATGAAAGTGATGCACATGTAGAGCTAGAGAGGTCACTGTGCCCCCATACTCTTCCCTTATCAGGCCCATACATGACAACAATGCCCCAGTTCGGATGTACCTTACCTTACACCCGCAGCAGTCAGAAAGACCCCAAATGTACCCCACCAACAGGATAAAGGGTCCAAACAGTGGACATCTGCAGCCTAGCTGAAGAAACCACAGCCCAATTCAGAAGCATACTGCACAGTCAGAGGTGATGTATGCCTGATGTACAAGGCCATGTCCAATCCAGAATGAATGGACATGCTCCACTGCAGAAACCCCAAATCCAGCAGACACACAACAGTGAGATATCTGCACCTCCACACATAGATTAATAGGATGTGCTGGAGGGACAGATCCATAACCCAGAGGCTCCTGACACTCTTGAACAGAATCCCAGTCCATGATAGGCTGAGCTCCACACACAAACTCAACAAGAGAAATCCAGTGAAGTGCATGGGAGATAGTAGGTGTACACTGGGGGCCATCCCTGTGTCACATCAAGGAAAGTAAACCCTATGTGGGCATAATATGCACATTGCAAGGGGTGTTGAGACCCACACACAGTCTGTCTGTGCTCAAACAAGGCCAGGGCAGATAGCCTAGTATGAACCTATGAACCTATGATGATACAAATTGTGCAGGACACAAAGGATTATCACACAGCTGTCCTACCTGATGGTAGGAACCATGGTGATAATCCACAGATATGCTCTGCAGCACTCTAATATCACAAACAATACACCAAACCCACACACATTGCCAACAGCCTACTGAACAGATTCCTTCCAAACTCCCCACTAGCACCTAACTGCCAAATATCTATCCCAAGAGAGTGCTGGCCCCCTGACACTGCAGATGCTGAGGTAACAGCCAGCATCCACAAAGCACAGCACACAGCATCAATGGTACCAGATGGTGTCCTGGGTTGTGTCCAACAAGTACTGTAAGAAGAATGGAACAGCAAATAGCATTACTGTGCACTATCAGTTCTACCACAGGATATGTACCCAAAGAGCAGTGTACAGCAACAGTGGTCCCACACCACAAAGGGGGTGCCTGAATGGATACTGCAAACTATCACCCCTCAACCCCGACTATCTAGGTTGGCAAAGTAATGGAGAGGATGATCATGGATCCCATGAATAACGAGATTGGGTACCTACAGACATTGGACCCTACCCAGTGTGGCTGTCATAGGGCAGATCCTGCCCCTTACACATGTCTGACTCATGTGAAACATGCACCAAGGCCACTGATGTGGGGAATGTTGATCACACAGCCTATCTGGACCTTGCTAAACCCTTCCATACAATACCCTAGTTGGCGGTACAGATAAGCTCACCAGCCTAACTATAAACCCCTATGCAAGTAGATGGGTTGCAAACCAGCTCAAGGACAGAACTGACCTGGCAGACATGCTGCAGCCATGGCAGACTGCAAACCAGGTACAACTGGCATCCCACAAGGCATGGTCCTGGGACCTCTCTTGTATGCTATATATGTCACATAGGTACAGGCCAACATGGAAGGACTCTGTCTGAACAGGTTCGTAGAGGACTACAAACTGGCCACCATATCGGACCCTCCAGCTGACACAAGCAACCTACAAAAGGCACACATAGAAACAGACAAGTGGTGCCACAGCCATAGAATAGTGTATAGTCAACTCCTGTGGAAACACAGTACATGGCCAGAAATTACCACACAGGTGTTAACCCAGTAAGTACATCAGGAGCAATAAGAGACCTGGGGACACAAGGTGATAGATATCCTGCATGTGACAACCATGTGTCTGTAGTGGTTACAAACATACCATACACCCACCTAATCATGAAGGTAAGCACAGCTTGGTTAGGGTAGGTCAATGTGCCTCTCCAGTCATCCATCAGCAGCCTCACAATTGTGTACAATGGCCCTTCAGGGATGTACCGTAGCAGACACCTGCAGCAACTGGAAAGACCACACAAATACCCCACCAGGAGGATCGCAGAGCTGTAACAGATGCCATGTGTCACCTGAGTAAAGAAACTGCAGCTCCACACAGTGCCATACTGCCTGGCTGGAGATGAACTGTGCCTGATGTATAGAGCCATGACCAACCTGGTATCAATGGACATTTGGCACCATGTAAACACTGAATGCTGGTGACCTATGCAGCTGACAGGCCTGAACCCCAGCATAGACATAAACAGGACATGCTGTACCGATTGGTCCATAACCCAGAAGCTCACTCCACTCACGACTAAACTCCCACTACAGGATATCCAGGGAGTCCCTCAGTGACTGTCATCCAGAGGAATCATGATGACTGGATGGGAGATGGTAGGTGTACCCTGGATATCACCTGTATGTCACGGGTAGACAGAGGCACAGCACACTAACCGTGACATATGTCATGGTAAACACCAGTAAATGTGTGTTGAAGGACAAACACTCTTTGACTAGCATTACAAATGGACTAGGGCACATGGCCATTGTTTGTCACTGTCCACACAAGTTGTGGAATACATTAACAATGTTGGACAATCATGTACTATGCTGTCCATATCTGAACAAAATGCAACATGGTCATATCTGCACAACTGGCCGTCAACCAGTCTGGTGTGCTCACTATAAATATTACAAGCAGTGATAGGACTGAAACTAATTATACTGTCCACCACAGTGAAAGTTCTGCACCAGTACACTATACGACAATACAACTGTTTGGTCAGTAGGAAAGGATGATGACAACTGTATGCAAACTATCCCATGGTGACCCTGCAGGCACAGCATAATGCCTGTTAGGTTCAGACACAAAGCAGTTGGGCAGTAAGAACACAACCTGATGTCCAACACTCAACTGTACATGTGATATATAGATGGCGTCCACACACAAACAGAAATGTGGTGGTCCACAGATGCCAACATAAGGAAAGGTCACACTGGGCATGCTCGCACACTTAGATAAATGAGACATGGCAGTCAAGAAGCCATACAAACTGCGAACTAGGCATGCTCACACACTTAGGCCATGTCACAGTTCAGCAGTTGCACACACATATCTGGCATTTCTACGTGTTAACACAGGAACCTCCCACAATACAGACATCTGCCCAGTGCACACAGTGAAATTACAACAGAGACATAAGTAAAGTACTGGATCCCACTCCTATGCAAACATCTCCCACAGTACACACGTTGTTTATAGAGATAGGGAAGGCTATGGCAATAAAGACCCACAAACAGTATATGAACAACAGATACTTGCATCTGACAGGTAAACATATGGCTGTATAGTGCAATACCTGACTGTTGTCCCTAGGGAATACAGAAGGCTATCCACAGTGTATTTGGCATCTGCCTCCACAGTACAGTAGGCCACTGTGCCTGTGCAAAGTTAATGCATAGATATGCTCTCCCCTGTACTGATGGATAGTAACAGATGTACATACCTCTTCATCCATAATGATGTCAGCACACTATACATATGTCAGGAGCAAGAATTTTACCCAGTAACATGAATAGTGCGCTCCGCCACTGCGTCTCTAACAAGTGTCATAACATAGTTAGATAGGGGTTTGAATCCTATAAGTGTTCAATGTGTGTGGGGGAGTAGTGTGTGCAATTTCATGTGTATGAGAAATGTCCCTTTTGGCAACTATTACTACACAACACATGCTGCATATTCCACTGTCTAAACACTGATGATGTCAACACCCTATAAGTACAGCAGGAGAAAACAATCTTCCCAGTAATGTAAATAGCTCGCTCTGCTAATGCCTTTCTCACAAATGTCATACTATAGATAGGGAGGAGTTTGAATCTTGCACGTGCTCAGTGTGAATGTGTGTGGGGGAGTAGTGTGTGCAATTCCATGCGTATGAGAATCGTCCCTTTTGGCAACTATTACTACACAACACATGCTGCATATTCCACTGTCTAAACACTGATGATGTCAGCACCCTATAAGTACAGCAGGAAAAAGCAATCCCCCCAGTAAAGCAAATAGCGTGCTTTGCTAATGCATCTCTCACAAGTGTCATAACATAGATAGGTAGGGGTTTGAATCCTACAAGTGCACAGTGTATGAGGGAGTAGTATGTGCAATTCCAAGGGTAAGAGAAATGTCCCTTTTGACAATTATTACTACAACACATGCTGCATATTCCACTGTCTAAACACTGATGATGTCAGCACCCTATAAGTACAGCAGGAGAAAGCACTCCTCCCGGTAATGCAAATAGCACGCTCTGCTAATGCATTTCTCAGAAGTGTTATAACATAAGTAGGTAGGGGTTTGAATCCTGCATGTGCACAGTGTGTGTATGAATGTATATGAGAGAGTAGTGTATGCAATTCCCTGTGTAAGAGAAATGTCCCTTCTGGCAACTATTACTACACAACACATGCTGCATATTCCACTGTCTAAACACTGATGATGTCAGCACCCTATAAGTCCAGCAGGAAAAAGTAATCCCCCCCAGTAAAGCAAATAGCATGCTTTGTTAATGCGTCTCTCACAAATGTCATAACATAGATAGATAGGGGTTTGAATCCTACAAGTGCACAGTGAATGTGTATGGGGGAGTAGTGTGTGCAATTCCATGTGTAAGAGAAATGTCCCTTTTGGCAACTATTACTACAACACATGCTGCATATTCCACTGTCTAAACACTGATGATGTCAGCACCCTATAAGTACAGCAGGAGAAAACAATCCTCCAGGTAATGCAAATAGCATGCTCTGCTAATGCGTCTTTCAGAAGTGTTATAACATAAGTAGGTAGGGGTTTGAATCCTGCATGTGCACAGTGTGTGTATGAATGTGTGTGAGAGAGTAGTGTATGCAATTCCCTGTGTAAAAGAAATGTCCCTTTTGGCAACTATTACTACACAACACATGCTGCATATTCCACTGTCTAAACACTGATGATGTCAGCACCTTATAAGTATAGCAGGAGAAAACAATCCCCCCAGTAATGCAAATAGCGCACTCTGCTAATGCGTCTCTCACAAGTGGCAGAACATAGTTGGATAGGGGTTTGATTCCTGCAAGTGCTCAGTATGTGTGTGGGGAGTAGTGTGTGCAATTCCATGTGTAAGAAAAATGTCCCTTTTGGCAACTATTACTACACAACACATGCTGCATATTCCACTGTCTAAACACTGATGATGTCAGCACCCTATAAGTACAGCAGTAGAAAGCAATCCCCCCATTAATGCAAATAGCATGCTCTGCTACTGCGTCTCTCCCAAATATCATAACATAGTTAGGTAGGAGTTTGAATCCTGCAAGTGTTCAGTGTGTGTGTGAATGTGTGTGGGGGAGTAGTGTGTGCCATTCCATGTGTAAGAAAAATGTCCCTTTTGGCAACTATTACTACACAACACATGCTGCATATTCCACTGTCTAAACACTGATGATGTCAGCACCCTATAAGTACATCAGGAGAAAGCAAACCTCCCAGTAATGCAAATAGCACACTCTGCTACTGTGACTGTCACAAATGAGCTAACATAGTTAGGTAGGAGTTTGTATCCTACAAACGCCATGTGTATTTTTGTCACACAGTTTGTCCATGTGTGTGGGGTGTTGTTCACAATATTGCACGACATACATTATATCAGTAATGTCAATGCACACATGATGTATGTGTGTGCCACCTACACATATGTACCTGTGAACTGCAAGAGTTCACATGTCAAAAGCCTGCCTCATGTGAATACATGGAATATGCATCAGACAACTGTATGACTGTGGTGTTCTGTGCAGGGGCTGCATGTGGTATGTGACTATACAGTGTGGGTTGTAGATGGTGTCATCCCACCAGCGAGGGATACATGACTGGTCTGGAGCATATAGTCCACATGTTGGTGATGAACAGGTGCAGCATGTTGTCACCACTTGTGGGAGTGGTAACAAGTTGTTCCATAGCAATGCAGGGAATGAATGATAAGAACCCTTCAGATAGGGTCTTGCAGCTAGAGTAATGCTCACACTCTATGTTTGGGTAGACACAGTACAACCATATAATGGTGTGTGTAGAGACCGTCATATTCCAGTGTTGTCAGGAAGGCCAAGTGGGTTTCCTGGGTATGGGAGTGTGGTGTGTGCCAGGCAATGAACCTGAAGGCAGTCTAACCCACTGTGACTTGCACATGGAGAGGCTCTGATGCTTTGTGCAGTGCCACCAACCTGGGGGTGTGTGTATCTGAGGTGCCTTTGGATACATCCCCCCTGTTCTGGTTTGGTGTATGTGTAGGGGAGGACAAGCATGGTATCAGGAATGACCTGGCACCGATGGTGTGCACCTGGGAGCCTTGTACCAGGAGTCTATTACTGCACGGATATTGCTGTACCCCATGCTAAGGACAGTTTCCACTGCATGCATCTTGAGGTTTACACTGCTGCTGTTGAGTAGCATTTCTATTAGTGTCCTATCCCGTGTGATACCTGTGTAGGTGGCTATGTAATGTCAGCCTTGCATACAAAGGCACTATGTGTGTAGCAACAGCCTCTGCCAATATACAACGGCCCATGGGTGACAGGTGCAAGCTGTCCCAAGCAAAGCAATGTGGCTTGCCCAGCATGTAATCCCACACTGACAGGCATTGGATCCCCTTTGAATGTCACTGAAACATACGTTAATTGCAGAAACTGATGATCCTGTCTACATATTGTGGCAGCATTCTTGGTGAGGGTGAGATGCTACTCAAGGCCAGGGTCATACCAGCCTGTGCCACAAGCTCAGAGAGCCCCTCTATGTCCCCTAACATGTAGTCCAGGGAGATGCGTCAGAGGTCATACACACTGGCACAGACAATGACTGAGTCATACTTCTACATGCCTTGGAGTGACCGGTATGCTTGTGTTATGTGATGGATCATAGTGCCCGACGGGCAGCTCAGCGTGACCGTCACCTTGTTCAGCCTGGGAGCAGGACCTCAGTGTACGTGACGATAGAGGTACCTCATACAACTGTAGCAGGTGTGTTGTCAAGCTGTATGGCCTGTGACTGTTTGGCACAGAGGCTTTGTGAGCTATGTGTTGCATGTGCTCTGCTCTGGCTTAATGTTTGCTTATGTGTCTGCTTTGCAGGTGTCAGCTGCTCAGGCAGGATGCTATTCTGAGAGTCCAGTAATGTACCTGTGTGTTTCTGAGTTTGGATTGCGGTCGTCGCAGGTCTATGGGAGACTGGTACTGTATTCACTGTAGTATCCCACTCCACCTGACAGGGAATGCCAGTGCTGTGTTAACAGAGCTTATCCCCCGGTTTGGCTATGTGGTTGCATCTCTCACATGTGTTGTACGTGTATGGGAAGGGGAGAGGGTTGTCTGTGTACATGAGGCAGCTGTAACACTGCCACATGACTCACAGATTCACCAACTGGACCTGAGAGTAGATCGACAGGTGACCTTTGCACATGCTACCATAGCATTGTGACTCCCATACTAAGTAACGACACATAGGGCCAATGGGGAACAAGGTACTCAAGGTGACTATGTGAGGGTGTAGTGCTCCTGATTTGTTAGTGCTGGCATATATGAATGCTGTCTTGAGCAAATGCGAGGTAAGTCATATGCAATGTGCTACAGGCAAGCTACATGCAAACAGGACAAACAGTGACGTTCTGTCAAGTGACACATGGACATCAGTACAGTAAGCAATACAGATGTCACTAGGGATCCACAGAGGCACTGTATATCTGCACTGCAGGTGGAATCAGTGTTTCAGGAACATAACAGGCAAACATGCATACAAGCAAAGCTACAGTCAGCAGGCCTGTATGTAGACTATGCTACAACAAACAAGGTGTACGACTTCCAGTAGGTAACAGTGCATATATGCAGGCACTATAAGCCAGTACCCAGACATTCAATGGTCAGACGGGCTGGGTCCAGCCACACCCCAAACAAGTGTATAGACCACGTATCTTCGTAATGTTGAATAACTGGCCTGATACCCAAGTGCTCATATCTGTAATAATACACATGTCAAATAACAGACACTGAGCCCTCACTCAGCAGTTCCAGACTTAGTATGATGTATGCTACCTGTCCTGGCACCACAGTATCCTTGACATGTATGGACACTCTCCCTCTTGTCATAGTTAGTTCTGTGTTTTGGTGCTGTCATGCATGGTATGAGGTGTGACCTTGTAGTGCTAGTGTGCTCTTGTGAGCCTTGAACCTGTTGTGCAGTACTGCACAGATACAACATCCTGAAACATCCACATTGCAGAGTCGTGTGTGGACAGCATGCAACTCGCAGTTGACATGACCATCATTGAGTATCAATATGTACATTGTTGTATCCCTTGTGCTACCTATGTAGGTGGCCATCCCTTGACAGCCTCACCACCAGTATGCAAAGATGTGCAAACAGAACATTGTGGTAATTACTATGGGTGTACAAAACAATACAATGACATTCATACTGTAACTGCATCAGGCATGCTGGTGTATACCCACAATGATATCATTACACTGTACTGTTGTCAACATCATACTATTACAATACATCTATGTAGTCACCCTGTGCATCAGCACCATGTTAACCTATTCCTGCACCGATTTTACAGATTGCAGGAGGTGGCACAGTTTCATCATATGCACAGGGTGTGTACCTGGTATGCCTGAGTCTGCCACTGATACAACCAATTGACATGTCTGTGTGTGTGTGTTGGTGAGGGACAGCAGTACAAGATGGGGCAATGTTGATGCAGTGTGTGCGTGTATGCATTAGCCCTAGGTGTTATCACTTTGCATGTGTGTATGAATGCACACAGTCCCACCTCATGGCTGCCATATACAGGTGTTTGTGGACAGCCACAGACTGTACCTGCCAGGTCATACAGATCACTGTCTGTGGCCATGGACACGGTACCTGTGCCTGGCAGGGGTGCTACGGACCATATCAGGTACTAAGCCAGACTGGGTACTGTCATCAGAAGCAGGTGGTTGGTGACTGGAGACGGGTCCCTGTTGGGACTGTCCAGCGCCACCTGCACGTGGTCTCCTGGGGCGGTCTGATGACAGCACAGACCCAGCATTGCTGGGGCTGCTGCTGGCACTATGTGAGCGGCCACGGGCCTGTTGTCGTCCGTGACAGCTGCCAGCTGCTGCTGTTGCTGGCATACGGCCACGTCAATGCTTCAACCGTCCACTATTGCCCTGGCTCATGGACATGTAGTTGTGGAACAGATCTAATGTGTCCCCCCAACATCTGTCAATGACCTTGGTGAAGTTACGGATGGCAGCCGCAACATCACGCATACTGTCACTCATGGCTGTGCGACATGCTCTCAGCTCCCTCAGACCCTGTCTGGTGTACCATTCCATACGTGACTGTGCCTGCATTACAGCCCGAAACATAGCTGAGGTTGAAAAACCTCTGTGGGCACGTCTGACAGGGGCGGTACACCCACAAATGCTCCCATGAGAACCCCTGGACGTCTGCCTGTGTGGTACCATGTCAGGACCCTGGCCATGGCTGCTGTGTGGGGATGCATGTGCCACCGGTACCACATTACCCTGGCCAATGCCCACTGTATCCTGTCCATCACCTAGGGACATTGGTGACAAAGGATGTATTGGCAGGATGACTGTGCGCATTGATGGGGTCGACAGCTGTGTAGTGTCAATTGGCTGAGCAATGACGGACCCTGGCACACCTACCTGTGCCATTACACAGGTATCATCATTATCACTATCCACAGCAGCTGATTCAGGTTCCCTGCTGCACAACACTGGAGCAGCACCACAACCTGTGGGAGTAAGACAGGAAACACAGTTTACAATGTACACACAATGTCACCACTGATACACACATGCACACATGCACACATGGGCACATGCACACATGCACACATGCACACATGCACACATGGGCACATGCACACATGCACACATGCACACATGGGCACATGCACACATGGACACATGCACACATGCAAACATGGACACATGCACACATGCACACATGCACACATGGGCACATGCACACATGCACACATGCACATATGCGCACATGGGCACATGCACACATGCACACATGGGCACATGCACACATGCACACATGCACACATGGGCACATGCACACATGCACACATGGGCACATACACACATGGGCACATGCACACATGCACGCATGGGCACATGCACACATGCACACATGCACACATGCACACATGGGCACATGCACACATGCACACATGCACACATGCACACATGGGCACATGCACACATGCACACATGCACACATGGGCACATGCACACATGGACACATGCACACATGCAAAAATGGACACATGCACACATGCACACATGGGCACATGCACACATGCACACATGGGCACATGCACACATGCACACATGCACACATGCACACACCTCAGTATATGAGATATCAACCCACAGACACAAACACACCTGTAATCAAACACATAGCACTACTGCTTCAGCCTATTATTACTATTAGTATCAAGAGTATTGAAGGTAATGGTATTACACACTCACCAGCATGGATAGGCTGCCTTGCTGTTACACCAGAGAGACCTGCAGAAAAGAGACATTTATTGTCAGTGGGCACAACTGTGCCATTGATACTGTGGGCATGATACAGTTCAGTAGTGCAACAATTAGCTTCCAGAGGTGTACTGCAGATATTGAGGATATCACTCTTGCACAATAATTACCAAGATTACAGCTACAAAATGAGGACACACCTCACACATGCATAACCTAACAGTGTACAGAACGGTCAACTATACACATGGCATGTTACCTGCACGCTCCGTGTCCTGCTGCTGTGTGGCTCCAGCCTCCATCATTACACATGTATGCTTCTGCTGTTGCTGTTGGGCTGGAGCCACAACACTTAGGAGTAGTCCCTCCAGTCTGGTGAGGGGGGGGATGTCTAGCCACCCCAACACCTGTGGCAAGCTGCTGCCTATGGATATCTGACGCACGCTGATGGACATTTCTAATTAAATCACTGCAGTGATGGCGTACCTGCTCATATGTCCGGTTATGTGTGCCTATGTCATTTACCCGACGGACCAGGTCTTGCCACAGTGCAGCCCTCTCCTGCTGGTTCTGGCTGGTGCGGGAAAAGAGTACAGCGAAATCCCGCACCAGGCTCTGGTGTATCTCCTCCTCCTCTGCAGTGGAGTAGACAGGGTTCTGCTGGTGAACCATAGCCCTGAAAAGGAGAAGGAAAATATGTCAGCAATATCTGTCAGCAAACTATGGCACACATAATACACATAATACTCAACTGCAGTGATATAACTTAAACACCATATATAGCATCTGTCTGTCTATTGGGGGATACACATGTAAATGACCAGATATCAGTGCTCATCCGACAACTGTGCAACAGTACCTGGCACACTCCATACGACAGACTAGTATACTACAGCAGTCAACACACTGTTTCAGGTACAATACACAACCTCACACTGGGGGTTTGTATCAAGGTACTGTATGGGGAACATTAGCAGCCCATGCACTGCACACAATACACGTTACATATTTCACTGGTAGTGCACACTACTCTTACTTGCCATAACCCTACCTACACCACAGTGACATACAGGGTAACACAGCACAACATATGGTAATGTAGTATGTGTTGATCGCAATACCTCACACACCTGTCTCTGGCCTCACACCAAGGACACACACTACCATGACAGACAGACAGTCATGGTGAGCAATCACACCAGTACACAACATGCACCCAGTCACTAGCACACTCATTCCACCTCACATATTTCGTTTGCAATGTGTTCATGGGTGTGCATTGTGTCTTAGGTAGGTAGTGTGCTTTTGGCCCTGGGCCTACAGCAGCATACTGTTATGCTACCATGCCCCTTATGACACATGTGTTATGATCGTACCTGCTCCTTACAAACAGTTACACAGCGTGACTCATATGGCATATTACCTATCTGCATAACATTCAGCAGGGGTATGTCTGACATCTACTCATGGGGAGCCTTGCTTCTTAATTCTGTGTGGTCTACTACAGGGTATGTCGTATCTGTGGGTAGGGTCCTGTACCTCCACCATGTGCTCTATACTGCAGTGACAAGGATGACAGACATAGGTAATTTGTGTTGTGGATGTTGGAGGTGTTACCATGGTTGTTAGACAACTGTCATGGGTGTGACCGAACTATGTATATCTAGCAGTGGTAATCTCTATGTAGGTAGTCTGTGTGCGCTCTGTGGTCTTGTCAGTCACTCTGCATGGGTATTGTGTTTGAGTGCATTGACACAGTTACTTGCATATGTCTGTGTCCTTCTCCATATCTGTAGCTGTAATGGGAGGTACATACCATGTAGGACATTGTGGGGTGTGGAGGGGTACAGTGACCTACATGTCCATAGCTGACACACCATGTCCGCTGACACATTCCATGTACAGGTAATAAAGGACTAGTGTGCCACTGTGTATATCAATGTGGAGCCTATTGTACACTTGTTGCCCCTGTTCCCCCCTGACACATGCAGTGGTGGGCAGGCATGCATATATGTGGTGGTTACTGGTGTCAGTGTTTTTGAATGGGGTATGGTACTCCAGTATCCACACTGGTGTTCACTCCATGCCTTTGACACCAGGCACCTGTTGCAAGACATCTGCACACATGTGCCCCACACAGTGTATATATATATATATATATATATATATATATATATATATATATATTGATATATTTATATCTGTATATAGATATATATATACGTTTGTATATATGTATATAAAATATGTATATATAGATGTAGATATATACATATAGATGTGGGGAGAGAGGGGGAGAGAGTGAGAGAGAGACACAGGGAGAGTGAGAGTGAGAGGGGGGTGGGACAGAGAGAGAGAGATAGTCATATACAGACATATCTGTTGTCAGTCAGAGCTATCTGTATATGTATATGTCTCTACATATATCTTTATATGTATGTGTGTATTACATATATCTGTACGTACATATTCTACCAATCTTGATGTCTGTGCAGTAAGTTGGAACCTGGTTCAAGGCTCCTGAGAGCACACCAGCAGTACCAGGCTATACACCGTATCATGCTTTTTGGCCGCAGGACTCGGGACAAAACAAAAAGGGAGGGGGTGTGTCCATATTCATGAAGGACACCCACACCTCCAGGTTAGTGGCAACACATGAAGCATCACAGACCATCCAGATGCAGATAACTGTAGGCAAACCTGCTATACAACTGGTAGCATGTTACAGACCACCCTCCCAATCTCAGGAACCACAGTCAGCCTTCCTGAAGACATTGGAGGATATGAATGTCCCACCACACACCATCATATTGGGAGACTTCAACTACCCTAACATACACTGGGTGCATTATTCTACCCCAAACACCCTAGCCCAAAGGTTCCCGGAATTCACTAAGTCAAATGCAATGGAACAGCTAGTCACCTCTCCCACAACGGGAGATAATATACTAGACCTGATCATCACAAACATGGAGAGAATGTGCTACACACTGGAAGTATACCCCTCACTAGTCACATCTGACCACAGACTAATCCCCCTGGATATACATATCCCACCTCCCCCACAACACAAAAGACTACAGTGGGAAACCTCTCACATGCCGACTTTACACTTCTTATAACTGAGTTGGTATCCTTAATGCCCACTGGGCCAGTGGAAACCACTTCCCACAATGCAGACACCTTCACATATGCTTTCTACGGACATCTCCAAGAATGCATGGATTGTGCAATCACAAATAAAACCAAGACCCTCTCCACCAAGGGCAAGCATCCTGTCTGGTGGACCCCAGTATTGAACAAATTGTATAACAACAGAAGGTATCTACTGCACGGCAGAGCAGAATTCCATAGAGCTAAGGCATCTCTGATCAGCAGTAGTAGAAAGATACGTTTTGTCGTACAAACATGCAAGGCCAGTAATGAGAGGGACATCGCTATGGACACTACAGATAACCACAAGGCCTTCTTCTGCTATGTTACACACCTGGGTGGGAACCCTCAGATATGTTTAAAGTTAGTTCACAGTGACAAACGCTACAATGAACACACAGAAAATGCCAACAGTCTGGCAGACAGGTTCAGTGCAGATTTCTCCCCTCCCTCACCCACACATGAGGAATTACTTATCCCAGCTGACTGTAACCTCCCTGTCATCTCAGATGTCCAGCTGGGAACCACCCTCAGCAAAGCTGTAAACACAGCATCAGTGGGACCTGACGGTTTGCAGGTTGCATGCTACGTGAACTCCAAGAGGAGCTACACACGCACATTAAATGCTATTCAACCATAGCCTTACTACAGCATATGTACCTGGACACTGGCATACAGCAACAGTAGTCCCACTCCACACAGGAGGCACCTCTACAAACTCTGGTAACTACTGCCCCATAAGCTTAACCAGCCTTGTCTGCAACACTATGGAAAGGATCATTATGGAACTCATACACCGAGACATTGGGGACTTAGACACTTGATCCCACCCGGTTTGGCTTTGTAGAGGGCAGATCCTGCCTTATGAACCTGGTTGACCTTTTCAAATCAGTCACTAGAGCCATTGACGAGGGCACAGCGGTCCATACAGCCTACCTGGACTTGCCGACGGCTTTCGACACAATACCGCACTCTGGCATCATAGACATGATCAACAGCTGAAATGTAAATCCATATGTCACAAGAGGGGTTGTAAACCGGCTAACGGATATAAACCCTACAGTCAAACTCACTGGTGCCATGTCAGACTCAGAGCCAGTCACAGGTGGTGTCCCACAGGGCTCTGTCCTGGGACCGCTCATGTTCGGCATATAATTCTCAGATGTGGGAGCAGACATGGGAGGGTAGTGGCTGACAATGTTCAAAGATGACTGCATACTAGGCGCCATAGTCAATACACCAGCTGACACATACATCCTACTGACAGGCCTCATGGACACTGTCAACTGGTGCCGGAGTCATGGCCTTAAACTGCATGCCACGTAATGTATACTCATACCCTTTTGGACGGACAAGGTACCCATATATTATCACATAGACAGTAACCCACTGAGTACAGACAAAGTAATCAGAGACCTGGTGACACTGATCGATACTGACCTCTCATTTGACACCCACGTTGCCAAAGTGGTTGGATAGACTTCCTACCTTGCCCACCTTATCATGAAGGGATTCACATCCAGATCAAAAGGGGTCATTGTACCCCTATACTCCTCCCTTATCAAGCCCATGACTGTGTACTATGCCCCATTTGGTATGTACCTCACCTGGCACTTGCAACAGCTAGGGGGACCCCATAAGTACATCACCAGGAGGATCAAGGGTCTCCAACAACTTTCATATGCTGCCAGACTAACGTAACTCATGCTCAATTCCATAGCATACTGCCTACATAGGGGTGATCTGTGCCTGATGTACTAGGCCATGTCCAATCAGGTATTGATGGACATGTTCCACCTCATACAATCCAAATCCATCAGAACCACAACAGCTACAGATTTAAACCTCAGCACACATATGAATAGGACATACTTTAGGGACAGATCCATCACTAAGAGGCTTCCCATACTGTGGAACAGGATCCCAGTTCATGTTAGGCAGAGACCCTCACTGACACTCTTCATGTGAATTCTTGACGAGTGGATGGGAGATCATAGGTTTACAGCAGGGGTCATCTCTGTGTCACTACTAGACAGAGGCACAGTAAACTAATGCTATTAAGTAGGGGGGGTCTTCACTGTGTCACTACTATACAGAGGCGCAAGTTTATAAATCTATTCTATACACTGTCTGCAGATAGCCTAGTACTAAACTATGACACTGTGAAACTATATATGTCTATGTATTTCTACATCCCTCTCTATCTATGTATACACATATACATATTATATATATATATATACATACATATCTCGATATACATACGTATACACATGTTTTATATATATATATATATATATATATATATATATATATACTCCTTTTTAGTTCCACATATGTATACACACAGTAACGTACTGCTGAACATCCATTACTGTACAACCTACTTGTACATTGCACTACAACCTACATTGCTATGTGCACATAGCTACCTTCACATACATATGTATGTAGAGCCTTATGTGACAGTTGCAGTATTTCCCCGGCCCTATGCATATCTTCATATACATAGATACACACCAATAACACATCTGGAGGGTTCACAGTATGTAGAGTATTATAGTAGTACTTTACATTACCTGTGTTTGTTGCAGCTGTTTGCGTAGGCTTGCAGTTACTTGGCCTGCTGTCAGCCTCTTTGTTTTGTTGTTACAGGGTTTTTTTTTTCTTTCTCTTTCTCTCTTTCTTTCTTTCTTTCTTTCTTTCTTTCTTTCTTTCTTTCTTTCTTTCTTTCTTTCTTTCTCTCTCTCTCTCTCTCTCTCTCTCTCTCTCCCTCCAGTGGGTGCAATGAAAGTATTGCATGTGTGGACTGGGAGTACAGGATGCTTTTGTAGGTATCTGCACATGTCCATGTGATGGCCTCTGCACCACTTGTTAGCCAGCATTTACTAATTGCATGCAGCCTGTTGTGTAGTGATTGCAGTTCTCACTGTGATTACAGGACTGTGCTATAAAAAGGTCTGTTAGGTAGGCGTAGCCCTTTCAGATTATCAGGGTGGGGACCATGCTGGTTTGCTGTGGACACTGTTCTGTGAGTGTAAGGGTTGGTATGTCTCTCATATTTCAGGCTGTGTTGTAGACACTGCAATGCATGTTGTTCTGTAAGCTGAGTATTCCTTCCTCCAGTGTCCTCTTCTCCGTGTGTATGTAAACTGACACCTACGACTAGTAATACTGTGTATATGGGTGTGTGTGCTTTCCTGTGGGGATTGTGGTGTAACTGGTATATAGCAGTTGCTCTTGCAATCTGTTGCTATGGCTTCAATATTTGGCCTTTACATTCACTCCTTGTATGCCTGCTAGGTGTCTTTCCTGTAATGTGTTGCTATGGCTTTCCTATTTTCCATTTACATTCACAGCTTGTAATGCTTGCTAAATCTGTTTGGGCAGCAATTCCCTATATGTTTGTTGTGGTACGGTGTTACTGCATGCAGTGTGGTCTGGCCATGGTATGGTCCTTGACACTTACAAGGGTATTTGATCATGCTGCTGAGCAGGCCTCAGATACTCTCCGGTGCATCTTTTATCAGCCTCATGGAATGGTACATAGCAGTGGGATACTCCAATGACATATTCTGATATTCTGCAGTTGTGACTGTGGGTTATTTCAAGCATATGTATTAGTACACCATTTGTGACGTGCAGGTGGTGCATACCTTTAGTCAGTCATAGTTACCATTGCATGTGTAGTTACACCTTTTTGCCTACTGTTAGTACATTTGACAGGGTGTCAGTGGGGCACAGTTGACATTTGTTTTCACATCAGGGACATCCCTGTAACTCAGTCACAGTTGCTATGTCTGATCTCTTAACTATTCAACTATGGCAGTGTTTATCCTGCTCTGAGTATGTGTGTGGCTTGCCAAATGCTACTGTGACATTATTATCTCGTAGCTACCAACTAGCATGACTGTTTCTCAGCACACAGTACTATTTTACAAATCCACTAGATTTGACAGTAAATATACATGACATGCTTTGTGTACTAGACTTGCTATATTCCCTTTACATTAATTCCTACTATTTTATGATATATTTCTTTCAGCACAATGTCCTTGTATAGCAGTCATGGCTTAGTGGTAAGTCATGCAGACTAGTGTTTCCAAGGTCCTGGTCTCGAGACTGAGGGAGGTATTTTATTTTGCTGCTGAGAAAACTACAGGCCTTGTCATTCAGAGTGACTAAGGCACTTTTAAGCAGTTGTAAGCGGGTTAGCGCTGGTTTGCGCGGCGGTCACGCATGCGCACTGCCACTTAGCTTCAGCACACGCTAGCTAAGCGCACAGAAGCGCACTCCGCTTACTACTGCTTAAAAGTGCTTACTGTCACGACACTGCTATTTTCTTTTAAAGAAAAGAAAATGGGGAGATAGGAAAGTGGTGAAAAGGGGCACAAAGAGGGTAGGACAGTAGGAAAACAAGCTCGGGTTTTGCAGGAGGGATGTAGGAAAGGCCCATAGCTGCCCATTTCTTCGTCAGCAACAGCTGTGCATATGTTTGTAATTTGGTGTGAAATTTGAAACCTTCCACCCTGAGAGAGGTGTGAGGACAACAATAATATTTGTTGTACAGCCAATTGTAATTGCCAGTTTACATGTCCAGCAGACATGTGTGCAAAATGGGCAGCTATGTATGGGGCATAATTTTTTTGTGGGTACAGAGTGCCCTTTTTTTCAGGTGAGAGTGGTATGTCAGGTACGGGAAGTCGGTATAGCTGGGGAGGTAGGTAGGGGAGGTTAACAGACAAGACAAACAAGACGCATACAGGGATGGTGTATGACACATGTGGGGGGGTTACATAATTGACGGGGACGGATGTTTGGATATCTTGAGCCCACGAGCCCACAGATGGCAACAGTGGAACTGAGATCCCCACCCATAGGCAGTTGCCACTGTGCCTTCACTGCCCAGGACGGGGCTGTGCTGGGGGCTGTGTAGGCCGGGCAGCAGGCACGCCTGTGAGTTGTGCCACCTGTGCCTCAAGCTGGCGTAGGGGCCCAAGCACAGCGTGCCGGATCTCCCTATGCACCACAGTCCAGACACTACGGAGGGTGAGTGGATGTTCTCCTCCGGCCACGCTTGCAGAGGGGGGACGAGCCCCATCCCCTGCAGTGCTTCCACCCACAGGTGGCACAGGGCCACCAGAGGAGGGTCCGGCCTGGGCACTACTGCCAGGTGCACTCGCCAGCTGAGGTGGGAGAGGTGGGTCCGCTGGAACCCGCCTTCCCTGTCGTCCTATGTTTTGCGTTATTTAGTGACAGTTTGGGTTAGTAATGTGCAATACCATTCACAAGTAGTTGTAACAGCATGCATTAGTATTCCCATTAACCAAACACCCATAAATTCAAGCCGTTGAACAGCAAGCATAACACATGCATAATTTGAACAACAGTACACATTCCAACAACATGCAGGGTTGAGTGATGGCAACAGGCCATCAGGTTTGGATGTATGAACAGGGCACATGCATCAACATACATGCAAATATGTATGAACCAACAGGACAATTGTCCAGGGGTGTTAATTGTGAATACACATACCCATTTCACGTGGAATGGATTATTTGTGGTTGTAGGGTAGGGTAAAGAAATATTTCATTAACAACTTCAAATACCTATACATATGCTGTACATTTCTACTAGCTGCAGATATATACACACTACAGGTCTGACTACAGTTTCCTATGTGACAACTTATTCAGGTTGGTGATAGGAATGTTACTGCTACATCAATATACATTTCATATTTATTCATACACATTCATATCTGGCTCTGTTCAGCTACATCATCCTGCTACATTTGCTTTATATGGCTATAGACAACTGTGGATGTTTGGTATTTCATACAACCATACTATCTGCATATTGCAAACTGAGAGCAACATATCCAGATTTTGGGACACACATTCCAGCTTCAGTACTTTTTCAACACATGTTGCTGTTTGGTTCTGCCTGTCACATTCATTTCATTCTGTACTGACTGCAGTATACTTTATTCAGGAGTTATTACTACTTTATTGGTGGATTCATACCTCTTTCTCACACTCTCTCACTTGTTTTATTTTTACAATTCAGGATGGTACTTAATTCTAGGCTTTATTGACATGTTTTACTTTTAGTTATAACAATCCTTTCCAACAGTCTCACTTGTGTCATGTTTCAGAATTTAAACAGGGATATATTTCACACATGTGTTTTACTCAGCTTCTGAATGGAAAGAGGAGCATGACAAAGCAGGTTTTGTGAAGCTGATACAATTCCAAAATGGCCAATCACAGATAAGTGACTTGTTTCATTTTTATTTTTGGATTACAGGCTGCATCACACTTTTGTAATCAAACAATACTTGCAAACTCTCTTACACTGTTACTTGCACTTTTTATTAATAAGTGACTACACTGCACTCTTTTGCAAGCTGTCATACTTATATTTTTTTACAGTTACAGGGAGAGAATTACTGACCTGCCTGGTGGCGCAACCTCACCAGCCTATCGGCATAGGCACGACGGTTCGCAGAATGGACACCTGCTGCTGCAATATAAATGAAGTAATATTGGAATACACATCTCCATAATATCAGCTAGGTTAATTTCTTACATAAATAATTACATGTAACTTACTCAGTAGTGGGGCATTGGGCATTTGCCGGGCCTCCTGGATCCAACAGTTCAGTTGGTCCTGCTTCCATCTCTTCAGGTCCGCATGGTGGTGACGGACCTGTTCACCAGTCCTTGGTATTCCTGTGGCACTGGTGAGATCATGTGCCAACCGGTCCTATGCCTCAGCCCTATATGCTCCCCACAGGACCTGGCTCTGCATGAGTTGGGCCTCATGATCATGGACGAGGAGCCAAACCATATATTTGGACTCCTCAATGCCCCATCTCTGTGCTTGGAAGCAACTACCCTCTCCTACACCTGCCATCCTGACTGCAAGTTGGTTCCACAATCGGTTATGCTGTGTATTCCCGCCTATGGGGCTTATATATGCCATTTTTCCCACACTTATCTGTGATTGGCCATTTTGGAATTGTATCAGCTTCACAAAACCTGCTTTGTCATGCTCCTCTTTCCATTCATTCCTATATATATGCTATTACTGCATTTCAAAGAGCAACTGTCATGGCTTAGTGGTTCAGTACTTTGATTATGGTGCATGGTATCCTGAGTTCGAGCCTGGCCATTGCTTTTTATATTTTATGACTGTCTGCACAGGCTAGGAGGTGTGTCTGTGTAAAGGCAGTTTTGATACAGCTTGTTCAACGTTGCCCGTCGGTTAGCTTGTTGGCACGGTGCGCAGCTCCTCGCAAACGGGTCACACTGGCTTACGTACCGTTTGGCTGTCAGCACGCATATTACGCTCAGCTCAGCTACGGGCACACAGTTTCAGCATGTTGGTATTCTGCTCAACCCCGGCCACTCCTTCTACACCTGTTAAACCACTACTCACCTACGGGCACTCATTTTACACCTGTCAAAACACTGCTCACCTACGGGCAGATATACTCAACTTGTTAGAGTGTAGCTCAGCTATAGGCACATCTGACATTTTTTTTTTTTTTATTATCTCACATTTCTTCACAATACATGGCCCATTTCATTACATTTTACATAAAATATAATTTTATATATGTACATATATGTCAGGGAATTGTTTCATGCTTATTTCACTAAAAATAAAAATTGATGTTGTGGGGGCTCGAACCATGACTGCCTCCTCTTCAGCCGACGTCTCTACCGCTACGCTATTGCTTCTTGGCTTACTTTGCATATTTAGTTCTTATATGCTTTTCCACTGACTGCTAACTGTGGCTAAGTGCCAGGCACTCCCACGCAAACGAGCGCACTCACGGGCAAACATCTTTAAAACTTATAAAAAAAATATAACATGTTCATTTTTACATTTTATGTTCATAGTCTGTGGGGGCATGTGTTGTGTTTATTCACATTTGTCGTGGGGGTTTACTTTCGGGACTTTTACTCTTCTGGGGGCGTGTCCGTTTGCAGGGCTCACCCTATGGACACGCCCCCTACTGTCTTACATGGACCGTGTTAACCTTAGGTGTGATTCAGCATGCCCTCATGCATATGCATGGCATGCTGACATCACACCGTTTAACTGCAGCCTCCGTGTAAGCCTTGTTACTCTTACACGGAGGCTTTGTGAATCCTGCCCATTATTTTTGGATTACAAAAAGGATATAGAATTTTGTGAAAAGTTTACAAGTGAGAATAGATAAGAAGGATTTAAATATACAAATATGAATATGCTATTGTATGAGAAATATAATAGAGTAAAGAAACCTGATTATTGATAAATTGGATAAAGCACTGTTTATGACAATATGAACACTGTGAAAAAATATGAGAATACATTATATAACAAGAGAATGGAGAAGGGTGATGTATTAGCTGAAATAAGAAGGTGGTTGTGGCAGCAAGGGTGGGAATGGAAAGTAAATATAAAATAAAAAAAGAATGAAAGGAACAGAATATTTTAGTTAGGTTCTTTAGTGTTGATTGTAAATAATTTAAGGATGAATAAAAAATGAATGTAAACAATAATTTAGAATGTTTTATACGGTATAAAATAGAGCAAAATGTTAATAAAGAACCCCTACTCTTTTCAATAAGTGGTTTGAAATCCTTGTGTCCAACTAAGCTATCACCAACTTCAGCAAGAGAGACCTCAGTTTAACTTCTCATCTAAAGGATGGCACACTCAGGAGTGTATAACTCCCTTGTGCTGTACACAGAGCTTATCAACACTTGGCAAACATGCCATTGAGATTTTAGTCTACCTGCTTCAGTCCAGCTCAATCTATGCTAGATAGGGATTGGAAATGGCATAGATGTTTAAGGTTGTTACCCAACAGATACATGGCATAGGGTTTGATTCTGACCTCTGGCTATCCTTGTAATAGTGAGGAGAAAGACAGCTTACTATTTACCTAGGGGAGAGATAGCATATTGGTTAAGGTCTTAACCTCATAGACACAAGATACAGAGTTTTGTTCTGACCTCTGGTTATTGTCTGGTCTTGTAATAATCTGCAGATTGCTAGCCTAGTATATACCTATGAACCTATAAGTACCTCACATTGATGAATTGCACCTTTTCTTGTTATATATATTTCTGCATTGTTTACTGAGTTTCTGCACTTTTTCAAACTTTAAAATGTTGTGGTAATCTTAATGTATTAAATACTGGTTTCTGCACTTTTTCATTTATTTCAAAGTATGCTGTTATTTCACTTTTGTAATTGCAATGTTGCTGCACTTTGGGCTCTTTTTCAAATGAGTTTACAGTTAGAAAAGTTAGGTCTGAATTCGGGTCTATATTACAATGTCGAAACGTAATATCGAACACCAAATGAGTGACACGTATTCATCAAAATGCATTTAAGCGATTCGATGAATACTTTACAGGGCAAAGGTGTAGTTGGCTGACTACACAGTATTGCCCTTTTCTCCACTGTAGTCTGATCTCAGAGTTGATATATTTAGTTAGTGGGGTGTGGGGGCGAAACCCTCCCCATAGTTATGTTTGTAAGTGTGTGTGTGTGTGTGTGTGTGTGTGTTTGTGCAAACAAATACTTTCCCAGAATTCACTGTTTTGACTGTTCACACTTTAGTGTGTTTGGTCTTTATGCGTCGATGAAGAGGTGTTTGCTTAAACGCCTCTTCAGTGTTATAATATAGACCCCTGAATTCTAGTGGAAGTAGAAAGTAAATCTGTCTCTTCTGAGCTTGTGAATCACAGAAGAAACAGAGTATACTGGTGTGATTGGCCAGCTAGCTGTTTTTCTTGTTTGTAGATTTTCTGTGCCCGTATAAAGTTGTTGTGTTAGTGCAATGCTGCTTATTGTTCAGCAGAGGCTAATGGTGCCATGTATAGATGCAGGGACGTCAAATCCAACATTCTCAATAAAAAGCAACCTCAGGTGTTTCCTGAGTATATGGTTGCATGATGTGCACCTGGTTTATACATAGATGAGCATTGCTGTGTGAGATTACACTAAAATTATAGTTCTCAGCCAAATAACACCCAAGCAAACTTGCTGCAAACTCCTACATTATCCCATTATTGTGGCTTGTGCAGAGATGAACATTGCTCCAACTGTCTAGTAATATCAATTAAATAAGATAGTGGTAAACCTATTCTAGACTCCCCTGGTACAACTCTTCCTTGTAATCCATGGAGTAAACATCTGAAACCATGGATGAACACTTTCCTCCTGTATCTATAGTCAGTTTGGTAGAAATTGGCATCTTGAGGTAAGGTAGCAATTATTTAATGTTTACTGACAACACCTAATTCTTAGAAAATTGGATACACTGTTTGTGAGAGATGTAATTGTACATTTTTCAGCCTCTACAATTGCTGAACAGTTTATCAGAAGCACACAACACCACTTTCTACCTAACACTCACATTAAAGACCAAGCACATCAATTCATTTATACTGAGGCTCTTAAAAGCAATCTGCTCAAACCTCAAAATCTTCCTAGATGCAGCTGTAATAATAGGGATCCTCAGAAGCACCACAGATGTTCTACAACTGCAATATGTACCATGACTTATATACCTTCAACTCATGGTGTCGCAACTTGTGAGCCTATTAGGCAAACCTCCAAACAAACGTTTTAGTCATAGGTGTTTCCATCATAAGACAGACAGCTGTTCCACTGACAAACTGAGCAAGGAGCGTGTCATAGTCAACTACCTGTCAGGGAGCAGGATCTGACAGGTTATGCACGTACACAGGTCATTGAACCACAAGTACCAATATGACTCTGACATTGTTCACATGGATGTTAATGACTTGAGATGTACCTTTCTGGAATATATGAAGAGAGACATGATGGAGCTCTCAGACTATGTATCCCAGGCTGGTGTGAACCCAACATTGAGCAGCATTCTACATTCTCTGGGGTTGCTGCCACAGTATGAGCAGAAGTTAATAAATTGTAACACTTGGCTTAGTTTTCAGTGTTACTCGAGGGGGTACAATATTTGTCAGCTTTGGAGGATATGGTTGATAGACCATGTTGCTTCACCAGGGATGGTCTGTACCTATCTTCTTTATGCCATTGAATATTGCTTAAAACGTTGTCTACCCTATGCATTGCCAGCCTAATAAACCATTCAACATAGCTATATCAATGCCAGGCAAGCTCTTCTCATCCTGGAGAATACAGATGTCTGTACAAAGTACAATGTGTATATCATGTACTTTGCCATGTCTACTCATACCTACTCTCCCTGTTCGATGTTAGTTGACTGCTTTTTATCCGATAGGCTATTACTTGTTGAATGCTACTTTGTGAAATCCTTAGCTGCTGTAAGTAATTACCAGGTGAGCAATACATTAATCTGAACTGTCACTCACTTACAGAGTTGGTATATTTAGTTATTGGGGTGCTTTTTATTGAGAATGTTGGATTTGACGTCCCTGCATCTATACATGGCACCATTAGCCTCTGCTGCACAATAAGCAGCATTGCATTAACACTGTTTTGCTGTGAATCTGCTTGTACATTGTTTTAAACTGTAATGCACCTCCTTTTTGCATAATGTTTTGAGATTCTGCTGACTTGTCCCTTACCTTGAACAGCTTTCCACTAATTGACCTCTTTTCTATATTCTCCATAGCCTTCACCTCCCACTGTTCTAAAACAGTCTCTGAATCAGCCCCGCTGGCAGTCTTATACCTTCTGCACCTCAGTTTCCGACACAGACCTGTAACAAAGCTTCTCCCAGATATTTTAAATAAAAAATACAAAGTATGTGCATTTGTTGGTTAACACTGTAGTAAAGTCAAATTGCCTTACCCCTTGTTAGGTTACTTACAGCTCACTCACTACCAGGGTCACCAGCAGCAAAATCCCCTCCCTTTGTTCTTTCTTTAACCCTCATACTTATCCCAACTGTTGCCTTCACTTATTCGCTAATTTTTTTCTGTCCTCTCCCAGCCCTTTAAATCCTTTCACCTTTCTCCAGCATTCCTCCGATAATCACCTCTACTTTCTCTTTAGTTGTCCTGCATTCTTTTTCTCTCCTCTTCACTACCCTTAATTGCTGTTAACCTGCAGCTACTACTGTGCCTTCCCTGCTTCATTTCTGCCATGAATGAACTCCTAGTTCAACTCCCCCCACTCTTCTACTGCTCTTTTTTTTGCTGACTGATTGTCTACTTTTTTTTTGTAGCTAGCCCTGCTCTGTTCCTCCCTCACTAATGCTTGGGCTCACTACTCTCCCCTACCTTGCCCCCATATCCCACCTGCCCTCATTACATCTACATTTATCCTATCCATAACTCCTCCCACCCTCTACTTCACCCAGTTAGCCAGTAAAAACTCCAACACGTCCTGTTACCCACTTAATCACAATTAATCCCATACACACCATGACTTACACTGCAAAATACTCTTTCAGCCTAATACTAATCTTTACTCTACTTATAACCTTCTTTTATCTTACCTACCTCCCTACCCCCTCCCCCACCTTATCCTCACATTATACATCAACCTTCATACATACTATCCATCCCTCTTTCTCCTCTATAGCCCATGAACTCTTCTCCTGTAACACAATCCTCCAATTTAAATTTACAGTCTTACCCATCATACCCTATCCTCTTGTCCCTCTCTCTCCACATCCCACTAAATTCACACTACATGTTACCTCCCACTCTCATCTTCCATTTCATACTGTATTACTCTCATACTTGGCAAAGTCTCTCTCTCTCTCTCTGTCTGGTGACATCCACCCCAACCCTGGCCCTACCAACACTCCACCCAAGTCTAATACTCACTTACCACATCTCCCCACCCCCAAAAGATTTTGTTTCATTTCTATTAATGCCCAAAGCCTCAGAAATAAAATTCCCATCCTCCATGTCTGGTTGTCCCCCAACCAGCCTGACATTGTGGCCATCACTGAGACCTGGCTTAAGCCAAGTATAAAAGATAACGAAATTCTCCCACCAGGTTACCAAATGCAATGCTCAGATAGACCCAAAAAAAGGTGGCAGAGTAGACTCCACCTCCTGCACTGTTACTCCCTACACCAATTCCATTCCTAAATGCACCAGTTCTGAACTATCTATTGCCCTCCTCAAACTCAACAAACACAAAGCCGTATGCATAGTTGCCCTCTGTATTCCCCCAGGTAATAACATCCCTATACTTGAAGATATACTCTCCTGGTTTTCAGCTAACATAAAAAATGAAACACTTATTCTAGGTGACATTAATATAAACTGGAAAACAATCAACTCTACATCCCCTTCTCTAAATATCAACCTCTACAACTATACCCAACTAATAAACTCTCCCACCAGACTAAACAAAGATGGTACCACTGGTACCATCATTGCCTGGATCTTAGTATCTCACCCAAACCTAATTTCAGATACTGGCATCCTTCATGACTCCCTCAGTGACCACCAGCCTGTATTTGCTGACCGTCATTCCTCTCCCATTCAAAAACATCACCATTATATTCAATCTCAGAATCTCTCTAATTTCAACCCACAAACATTCATAGACTGTCTAAAAGCAACTGATTGGTCACCCTTAAAAACTTTGCCTCTTGGTAGTGCCGTTGAATACTTCAACAGCACTTTCCTAAACCTTCTTAATAACCTCGCTCTGCTAAAATCCAAGAGAGTCAAAGCTTTTATCTCCCATGGTTAACTAAAGAAATCAAACAAATCATGTACCTAAGAGATAAGAAATGGAAACTATACCAGAAAAATAAATCACCCTCTGTCCTAACTGAAATTAAACAACTCTGTAATACTCTAAAAAAATTAATCATCCGAGATCGTAAATCATACTATAGCAAACTACAATCTGAACCCTAGAAAATTCTGGAGCTCCATCTCCTCCTTCCTTCACCCTGGCAACAAGGATAACCCATGCTCAAACCTAAATTATACAGATCTAGAAACTGCCTCTCTTTTCAATAACTCCTTCATTGGCTCCATAGCTAAACTTACTACCACCTTCTCTCACTCATCTTCATCTCCCACCCCTACAAATCCCCCTATATCTCCTTCCAATCTGACTTGACTTACCCCAAATTTTAACTTCTCTCCAGTCTCTACAAACAAAATAAAAAACTCCTCCTCCAGCTGAAACCATGCTCCCCTGCCCCTGATAACTTACTCACATCTTTCCTCAAACTGTCTGAAGATAGCATTGCCTACCCCATCTCCGTCATAATTAACAGGTCCATCGAAGAATCATATGTCCCCTCCCCCTGGAAACATGCTTATATTATCCCACTCCACAAAGGAGGCAAAAACACTGACAATTCTAACTTTCAGCCCATAGCCATTCTTTCCCCACTATCAAAAATCATGGAGAAATGTATTCAATAACAAATGACATCTTATCTGACCCAAAACAACCTACTAACCCCAACACAGCATGGCTTCCATCCCGGGCATAGTGCCACCACTGCCCTTCTCTCATTTCTAGACTCTATTAACCTTGGACGTGACTCTGGCAAAATTGTCTCAACACTGTTCCTTGACCTCTCCAAAGCCTTTGATACTGTTTCCCACTCCTTACTCCTATCCCAACTCTCATTTCTCAACCTCTCCCCTCCAACTATCACCTGGTTCACTAGCTACCTCTCTGAAAGACAACAAGCCATTAAATGGAATAACTCATTCTCTTCATTTCTACATACCTCAACCGGTGTTCCCCAGGGTTCTGTCCTCGGTCCCCTCCTCTTTAACATTTTCATAAATAACTTCCACCAGTTTCTCTCTGATACCATACTAATCCAATATGTTGATGACTCAACTGTTATCTGTTCAGCAGACACCCCCCTCTGAACTTCTTTGCAAAACTCAGTTAGCCTTCTCTACTACTAAATCTTGGATGCATAGAAATCGCCTTGCCTTAAATGCCAATAAAACAAAGCTAATGATATTCTTCCCATCCAAAAACACCAATTTAGACAAACACTCTTTTACAGTAACTGCTCAGAATACCACCCCATAGAAATAGTGTCACATACCAAACTGTTAGGTGTCATAATCGATGAAAATTTAAAATTTGACATACACAAACTAACATCATAAAAACCCACCAAATATTAGGTCTCTTGTACAGACACAATCAGTACCTCTCTCCTCCTACCAGAAAAACCCTTACCTATACTTACCTCCTACCCTCTCTTATGTATGGTGCTCCCTTATTCACTAATCTTCAGCTTGGTTTACAGGCCAAGTTGAAAACCTGCTACAACAAGATCTCCAAATTTGTCACCAACTCCAGAAATACATCTCACCACTGCCTTTCTCTGCACTCTCTGCAATGACTTGAACTTCCTAACTACCTCAAACTTCTTAAACTTACCATTGCCCACAAGCTTATATTCCAACATTCTAGCTGCCCCTCACTCTCCACCTCCCTAGCCCCATACATTCCTAACCGCTCACTTAGATCTGAAAACCACAATCTTCTAAAAATGTACAAACCTCTTCGAACCCCAGGTCACCTACTTTTATCTTGCTTCTTAGCTAAACTCTGGAATTCTCTTCCTGCCTCCCTTAATAATATCCAAAGCCACTCCAACTTCAAATCCCTTCTGCAGTCTCACCTAATTTCAAAGTGGGAATGCTCCTGTTCACTTACTACATAACTCCTTAATACCATTTCCCAAGCACTACAGCTTATATTTGCTTTTTCAGTGCTCATCTATGTCTGCATCTACATCCTCTGCCTGACACTTGTTTACCCCCACCTTTGTAAATATCACCCACTCTATATAATCATATATTTGCTTTGTATATATTACCTAGTCTATTGTATCACATTGTTTTTTCTTTTTAATTATGCTTTTCAACATTGCATTCTACCATTGTTCTTGAACTGTATATCCAGCTATGTTGTATTTATAACTATTGCATAACTGTTAATATCTGTGGAGCGTTTCTCTCTGGGCCTCCACTGAAAATGGGCTCTTCAGGCCCAGTGAACTACCCCGGTCATCAAACTGAAATAAATAAATAAAATAGTCTGTTTCATTACAGAAATATGGTTTAAAGCCATGGAGAGCACCCGAGCAGTGCAAGGCTATAATGCCTTCCACGCATTTAAACTGGCTACTGCACAGGAAGTGACAAAGGGCAGAGGTGTCTCAATATTCTTTAAAAACAGTCACACCTCAAGACTGGTCAAGCAGTATAATGCACTTGAGCTTCAATATGTCCAATTCACCATAAGAAAAGTGCCTATTATATTATTTCAAGCTATAGGATCCTTTCTATGTCCAGGATACTCATACCATATATGTAAATGAACTGATGTCACTTTGCATTGACCCCCAGCACTATATTCCTGGGTGACTTCAACTACCATATTATAAACTGGGAAATATACACAGCTTACAATATACAGTTCCACAGATTCCGTGACTTTGTCAGCACATATGTTCTGGACCAGCTACTCTTACACCTACTAAGGGCACCAGCATCCTCAACTTGATCCTCACAAATTTAGGGGAACTTTGCACCCACCCATGTGTAATGTTCTCACTTGTCAAGTAAGACAAAGCAGTATTTTTTTAAATTAAATTAAAACCTATGACCCTATCTAACCCCCATACATTTAGGAAATATTCCAAAGCAAACACCATATTGGTGAGTGATACCCTGGCAAAATTTCAAGCTTTGCCAAACTACAAGAACTCCTTACCTATGTAAAATTGTTCACAGAGACATTATACTATCATGTAAACAGTTCAGCTGGACTGAGTTATCTATGCCTATCCAAAATAAGCAAAATACTAACCAAAAGAACAAGCCACCATAGTGGAATCCCAACATGAAGACGTTATATAACAAAAGGAAGAAAACCATGGCCAAAATTAGTAAGTGCAACCCCCAGCAAGGCAAGGAACTCCATATCAGACTAAATAAGCAACTCAGGAGTCTACCAAATTTGTGGTAAAGATAGCCTCACAAGCAAAAGGCCAACTCAATGCCATTTTCAGTTATGTTCTCACCTTCAAATGTAATACACAACAGTGTGCGGAACTAATTGTAAACAGAGCCACCTATACAGAGCTGGAGGATATAGTAAACTCACTGGTTGTTAAATTTAGCTCCAGTTTCACCTCACTTTCCCCAATATGTCTCAAGAGATGTCTTTGACCTTAACCCACATCCTCCCCCATTTATGAGCTTAGATAATATCCCTGGATGCCTCCTTAAGATCATGAGATATGACCTACTGAGCCCTTCAAAATCACTGTTCACCCATAACCAGCTAATTGGCTTTGTGCAGAGGACTGTGACAGTTAATGTCTCTGTTCAAGGATGGGTCATCTACTGCCCTGGGTAACTTCAGACCCATAAGTCTCATTAGTCTCATAAGTAAAGCCATGGGTAAAACTATCTTGGATGTTACAGTAAAGACACAGGAAAACTTTCTGACACTGGATCCAGCACAGTTTGTTTTCATCAAGGGCAGCAAGTCTCCCTTCAACCTGGTGGACTTTTTCAAGAAAGTCACTAAAGCTATGGACGAGGACAAAAAGCACACATTGTTCATCTTGACCTGGCCAAAGTATTCAGCACTATTCTTCATTCTGGCATTGCTGGCAAAATCACAAAACTAGGAGTAAACCCATATAGCACTCATTGCATAGTCAACTGGCTCAGAGATGGACAACAGAAAGTCAGGATAGGAGACTCTGCCTCTACAAAAAGGTCAGTAGCCAATTAAGTCCCTCAGGGCTCAGTGCCAGGGCTGCTATATTTTGGCATCTACTTTTCAGAAACCAAAGTTAACATCAAACATCTTTGGTTGACCAAATTTGTGGAAGACTGCACGCTCAATGCAAGCTGTTGTAAGGAAATCATTCTACATTGCACATCGTATAAGTGAGGATATGGTGTCCAGGTCCAAAGATTCATTGTCTTGCTCTACTCAGCCCTCATTAGGCCAGTCATTGAGTACAATGCTCCCTTTGGTATGGACTTGTCCAGGTATATGTAACAACTGAAACTCCCACAGATGTTCCTCACAAAAAGGATGCAAAGTACGAACCACATGGAAGACAGACTGCCATAAAGTCTTATCTGTATAGTCAGTCTCCTACAGACTACTGAGAAGTGATCTGTTCCTGGCTTACAAAGCATAATCTAGTAAAGTTCTAATGGGTTTGCTGCACATCTGCAAGTTTAAGAGCATTAAAAATTCCCGATCAGATGACTTAAACCTTGTTTGCACCTTAAATAGAACATGTTGGAGGGGCAGGTATATGTCACAGAGACTACCTTGCTACCTCTAGAACAGGCTTTCCATCCATGTAAAGTAGAGTTCATCCCTGAATCTATTCCAGTACATCCTGGACTAATGGATGGTGAATCAGAAATTTATGCCTAGGCTGGCACCTATGCCCCTGTTGGACAGAGGCAGCTTGCAAATCTTCTACCACCTAAACCCAACCAGATGCTTTTAGGAAGTTTATCCTGTCAAGTTGAGCTGAAGGCTTTTGATTGTGATGGGAAAGTGTGGTGTATCCTTGTCATCTTACCCAAAACAGGACAAGTGGCTTATAAATGGATGCACAGTTGTCTGGATGGCTGTTGGTATACCCTTACAAGAAGAAATCTGTGCTAGACATAAGGTGCAGAACAGATAATGAAAAGGAAGCAGAGCACAACATAGTAAGATCAGAAATTGCACGTATAAGTGCAGTATTTCAAGTACAGCCATTAAAAGGAATGTAACATTCTCTTCTGGCTATATTACTGAGATTATACAGATGATGGTACACTTTTGATTAACATCCTCCTACAATAGAGTGAAGATTCTGTAACTCATAGTCTCATAACACGTATTGTACTGGAAAGGAAATTTTGATCCGGCCATAGTGAGTACTGTATTAAGGAATGGTGATAATGCAATGCAGGCTATCATTATATTATACAACAAGCTTCCAATGTGTGCTATATATCTTCAGTAATGGCAGTAACTTACTGTTACCACCTCTCCCACTTTATGCAGGACAGTCCCTGTTTGGGCAGTTGTTTCATGTGGGAAAAACATCAAAAAATGACAGATATCCTGAGATTTCAAGGCAGAAATGTTTCTCCTAAGTTCCCTTTAAAAGTTGCATGAAGCAATTATTTTTGTATTTGAAACACTTAAATTTTGTATGAAACAATATTAAAAATTTCAGATTCTGCAGAAATGAGACTTTAGTTTGGCAATAAACTGAAGTCTTGTCCTTTGTACTAGCTGTAAGTGTGTTTTTTTCTTGCAAAATCTCACATTTCCATAAAGAAGTCTCACTTTGGCCACTTGACCTTGGCAGGCCTACAGTGACACTGTGTGAAATTGTACAAAAGCAGTATGTGATGTCAGACTATAGCAGGCATACAAGAAAATGCTGTGTTTATCTTATGTTGATTTGCCATGGTGGACAGGTCATAACAGGGTATGCGGTAGTAAACAGGGTCAATAGCAGTTGTGTCACCACTCTGACATCGCTAGTATTGTGTGAGTAAGTTAGAATGGCAACAATAGTTTGAATGGCATCATGTGGGGCTAGTGATTGTTAGACTGGGAGTCAGCCACTCATCAGGCATTGCAAAAGCCTGCAGAGTATGATGACAAAAGCCTACACATTATCCTTTCAGTTATATGATTATAGACAACAGTGGAACAAGGCACAGATTCATACAGCTGTAAAGCAGGCACATACAGCAAAATGCTGAAGAACATGATCATAAAATTGAATGACTTACCTAGATGCAGCATGTATAATAGAAAATGGGTTGACTAGAAGACAAAAGTTAGTAAAAATGGAATAATAAAGAAATAAATGAGTGTGTTTACTGTTTGAACTTTGCATCATTCATGCTTCTACAGAAGTAGAAAAAGTCAGATCATAAAACCAGGGCCTTGGCTAGCATATCTCTCATTCTCTAAGCACAAGAAATCTGGACAAAGCCTAAAATAATGGTGGACAAAGGTCCAAAAATAGGGACAGATTTTAAAAGTTGTTTTTGTAAACCAGAAAGTTGCTATAATAACAGGATTTGTGTTAACATGCATTTTCTGAAAGATATGAGATCTGAAACTCAAATCTATATACTTAGTGACTTCAGTCCTCAGAGATTTACTAGAAAACCACAAAACTTTATGAGGAACAGAGAAAAATTATGAGACAAAATTCAGGACATTCTGTGAAAATCTGGAGAGCTGAGAGGTCATGTTCACTAGCATTCTGAAATCAACACATTAGACTGGAAAATTAAAAGAACAGAAGACTGCCTCTACTAATGTTTGTACCTTGCAGCACACATATGTTTTTTTACAAAGCTACCCACAAGTCAGAAACCCATTACACTTGGCTAGGATTCGGAGATCAAAAAACAATAAAACATGAAAAAATGAATGAGAAGACTGTTTTTTCTATTGCTTGAAACTTGCATCATTCTCATTCTTTCTACAGAGCAAGCGGCAGTCATGTCAAAATTATTGCACTTAGCTAGCATTCAGAAAGCAACAGAAAATAAAATATGAAATGAAAAGAACAGTTTACTAGTCTTTTAGCTCTTCATTACTCATGCTTTCCTGCAAGGTAGTAGTAAGTCAGGTCATAAAATTCCTGTAAGGCAATTGTTCTCTGAGGATAAAAAGCATGGGCAAAACTAAACAATGACAATGAGAACTGTTGTGAACTCAACTGCAATTTGAGATGGAATCTGGTTAACACCTTTAAAATTTCCTGTAGATACCCCCCTCCCCAAACCCCCACAGCCAAAGCTGTAGCATGCTCCAAAAGCAAGACTGCAAATATAAAAAAAGTAGAATCAAAACAAAAAATAAAAAATCCCAGGGAATATCTCTTTAAATAGTGGTATTGTATAATAGCAATAACCCACAAGTTGGCATGCGTAAATCATGATATCCCCACACCCACTTGTGGGTTGTTGCTTAAATGATGCCTTGTTTCCAGAACTAACTGATATAACAAAATTAAATAAATAATGTTCTAATACTTTCTAACAAAGTGTTGGTAGATGCACTGGTTTCAATTCAATTTATATCTTGCAGTGCACTGATTATGTGTTAGTGAGAAAAGTATTATTAAAGTAGGTCAACTAAGAACACAAATGTTAAAAAGGTAGCAGAAAGTAGAAAAAGAAACAATCATTTGTCAGTTCCTAAAGTTTACTTTCATTGTAAGTAGATTGCAGAAATGGCAGTTAAAGAGACAGGGAAAGCAGGAGAGAGATTGCATATGTGTGTGTGTGTGTGTGTGTGTGTGTGTGTGTGTGTGTGTGTGTGTGTGTGTGTGTGTATGTGTGTATGTGATGATTGTATTTGCATGAACAAGTGGTGGTGGTGTTTACAAAATGCATAATTTCCAGCACCTGCACATGAAAACAATACATATAGCATAGAACTACAATGCTGATATAATTTTAATAGCAGAACTGCTATTATTTGTAATAAACACATATTTATCACTGTGGTTCTGTATGGGCATTATGATTTAAATGCATTCAACTTGGTACCCACTGAAGAAAGGAAAATGCATGTGTCTCTGTTTTCCATATGCAAACTTTTCTTTTGGCAGTCCAGTGACTAGATTTGCTTGGGCCTAAAAGAAAGCTCTAGCAGTCACAGTACACTGCAAAGAAATAGTTGCAGCATTAGTTTTGATTAAACATAAACTTTTTGAAAATTGTCATACATAAGAACCCTGCCTTTGAGAGCTTAAATGTCAGCTTATAATGTTTACAGTCAGGTTTTATTTATTTGTTAACCTAACACAATCATTTCATAATGACGTATCTGAAACACATCCAATAACTATTCCAAACTCCTTCAGGGAAAATAATTTTAAAAAGTGTATGCGAAGTCATAGTGTGTAATATAAAACTTTTTCTCTGCCTATCAAAAATTGAACACCCTGAGATTCATAGGTTCATAGGTTCATAGGTTTATACTAGGCTATCTGCCCTAAGGCATTTATAAGCCTAGCCCAAAGTTTTGTGGCTTACGCCACCCCTTATGTTAAAAAATACTGTGCCCATTAGTGTGTTGTGCCTCTGTCCAGCAGTGACACAGAGATGATTCCCAGGGTAAACCTACGATCTCCCATCCACCAGTCAAGATTTCTCTTGAACAGAGCCAGCGAGGTGCTCTGCCTCACATGGACTGGGATTTTATTCCACAGCATAGGAGTCTCTGGGTGACAAATCTATCCCTCCAGCATGTCCTATTTATATCCGTGCTAAGGTTTAAGTCACTTGCTCTAGTGGATCTGGTAGATTTGGATTTTTTGAGGTGGAGCATGTCCATTAATTCCGGGTTGGACATGGCCTTGTATGTCAGGCACAGGTCACCTCTGAGCAGGCGGTATGTGACTGAATAGAGCTGGAGTTTCTTCAGTCTGGCAGCATATGACAGATTTTGGAGTCCCTTTATCCTTTTGGTGAGGAACTTTTGGGGTCTCTCCAATTGCTGCAGGTGTCGGGTGAGATACATCCCAAATGGGGCATTGTACTCGATCATTGGCCTGATAAGTGAAGAGTACAGGGGAACAATGACCTCACTTGATCTGGATGTGAATCCCTTCATGATCAGGTGGGCAATGTAGAAGGACTTTCTAACCACTTTAGCAATGTGAGTGTCAAAAGAAAGGCCACTGTCAACCTGGGTCCCCAGGTCCCTGATAACCTCTTCTGTGCTTAATGGATTGCCACCTATATGGTAGCTTGGGGTTACCTTGTTTTTCCCGAAGGGTATGACTATACATTTTTTGGCATTTAACTTCAGGCCATGGCTCTGGCACCATTTATCAGTTTCCGTGAGACCCCTCTGAAGGATATCTCTGTCCGATGTACTTTCCACTATGGCGCCCAGTTTGCAGTCATCTGCAAACTTTGTCAGCCATAGTCCTCCTATGTTTGCCTGTACTTCTGAGAAGTAGATGCCGAACAACAGGGGGCCAAGGACTGAGCCCTGTGGGACCCCACTTGTGACCGGCTTGGAGTCTGACATGGCGCCAGCAACTCTAACCCTGTGGGTTCTGTCCTTTAGCCAGTTTGCAACCCATCTTGTGACATATGGGTTTACATTTAAGCTGGTAAGTTTCTCTATAATACCCGAGTGGGGTATTGTGTCGAAAGCTTTTGCAAGGTCAAGGTAGGCTGTATGGACTGCCTTTCCCTCATCAATGGCCTTGGTGACTGTTTCGAAGAAGTCGACCAAGTTCAAAAGGCATGATCTGCCCTTGACAAAGCCAAACTGGGTCGGGTCCAATGTCTGCAAGTCCCCTATGTCTTTGTTTATGAGTTCCATTATGATCCTCTCCATAGCTTTGCAGACCAGGCTTGTTAAGCTTATGGGGCGGTAATTTCCAGGGTCCGTAGAGGTACCGCCTTTGTGGAGTGGGCCACAGTTGCTGTACGCCACTCCTTGGGCACGTATCCTGTGGTAAGGCTAAGATTAAACAGTTGCCTTATATGCGGGTTTAGTTCCTCGTTGAGTTCGTGTAGCACACAGCCGGGGACACCATCCGGTCCCATTGATGCTGTGTTTTTAGCTTTAGAGAGAGCAGCTTTCACCTGCGCATTAGAGATGTCTGGGAGGCTACATTCTGCTGGGATAGTTATCTCTCCTTTTGGGGGGGAGAGGGGGGTGCAGTTTGCACTGAACCTGTCTGCCAATATGTTGGCAATGTCTGTGGGTTCAGTGATTTTTGTATCATTTTGGACTAATTCTGCGCATATCTGGGAGTTTCCACCCAGGTTTCTAACATAGCTGAAGAAGGCCTTATGATTGTCTTTTGAATCTATTGCAATTTTTCTCTCCAATTTGGCCTTGGATGATTTTATGAGTGCTCATATTTTTTTACTAACAATGATCAAGGGTGTCTTCTCTTTTATGGATTTTGCTCTATCATGTAACAGCTTTCTCCTCTTATTGGAAAGTTTGTTTATGGCTGGGGTCCACCAGACTGGACGTTTGCCCTTGGTGGAAAGAGTCTTGGTTTTATTAGGGATTGCCTGATCCATGCAGTCCTGGAGGTGTTCGTAGAAGGCATTTGTAAGGGCTTCCGCAGCTTGGGTTGTGGTTTCCACTGGCTCGGGGGCCTTGAAGGATACCACACCAGTCTTGAGTAGTGTGAAGTTTGCTTTAGAGAAGTTCTTCACTGTGGTCTTTTTTGTTTGGGGTGGGGGCGGGATGTGGATTTCCAGTGAGATAAGTTTGTGATCTGATCTCACCAATGAGGGATATACGTCCGGTGTGGAGCATTTTGTCCCCATGTTTGTGATGATGAGATCTAGTATATTTTCTCCTCTTGTGGGAACGGTGACTAGTTGTTCCATGGCATTTGAATTTATGAACTCCAGGAACCTTTGGGCTAGAAAGTTGGGGCTTGAGTAATGATCCCAGTCTATATTCAGGTAGTTGAAGTCACCCAATATAATGGTGTTTGGAGATACATTTATACCCTCCAGTGTCTTCAGGAAGGCTGTGTGGGGTTCCTGAGTTTGAGAGGGTGGCCTGTAGCATGCTACAAATTGTAGAGCAGTTTTGCCTATGGTTAATTGCACCTGGATGGTTTCCGATGCTTTGTGCGTTGCCACCAACCTGGAGGTGTGGGTATCCTTGATGAATATGGATACACTCCCTCCTTTTGTGGTGTGGTCTGGGTTTTGGGGCCGGAACGCATGATATGAGGTAAAACCTGATAGTGCTGGGTGCTCTCAGGAGCCTTGAACCAGGTTTCAGTCACAGCACAGACATCGATGTTCTCCATACTGAGAAGGGCCTCGAGAGCGTGCATTTTGAGATTTAGACTTCTGGCATTGAGCAGCATTACCCTTAGTTTCTTCCCATTTTTGTTTTCTAGGGTGGTAGGTTTAAAATTTGAGCCTTGCCTAAAAAAGGCACTATGGGGGTAGCAAGAGCCTTAGCCAATATCCGGAATCCCAGGGGTGACAGGTGCAAGACGTCCCTTGCGATGCAGCGTGGCTTGTCAAGCATGTCATCCCAGGCAGACAGACACTGGATCCCCTTTGAATGACACCAGAAATTAAGCCAATTGTTAAAGCTGATCATCTTGTCTCTATGTTGAGGCATCATTCTTGGTGAAGGAGGATACTGCTCAGGGTCAGGGTCATACCTGCCTGGGCTACATAATCAGAGAGCTCCTCTATGTCTCTTTTCATGTAGTCCAGGGAGGTACATCTCAGGTCGTTCACACCAGCATGGACAATGACTGTGTCATATTTATACTTGCTATGGAGTGACCCGAGTGCTTGTGTTATGTGGCAGATTCTAGCGCCCGATAGGCAGCTTACTGTGACTCTCTCCTTGTTCAGCCTGGTGAGTGGGACGTCAGTGTGTCTGACTATGGAGTCACCTATGACAAGTATGTTTGGTGTTGTATTTGGCCTTAAGGGCTGTGACTGCTTTGCACACTGATTTTGTGGTTTATGTGTTGCCTGTGGTGTGTCATGAGGTGGCAGTTGCTTGGATGTCTGCTTTGGAGGCCTCTGCTGTTTAGGTAAATTTTTGCTCAGAGCCTCCGAGTATGACTTTGTGCGTTTATGTGTTTGATTCATTGTTGTGATAGCTTTATGTGAAACTGGTTTTGTGGTGTGTGTAGTTGCCTTCTCCTCCTGTCTGGTCTTGCCAGTCCTGAGTTGAGAGAGCTCAGCCTCCAGTTTGGCTAAATAGCTGCATCTCTCGTAAGTATTTGTGTTATGTGGGAGGAGGAGAGGGTTGTCAGTGTACATGAGGCAATTGTAACATTGCCTCAATATTCCCAAATTCACCAACTGGACAGGAGAGGACGTCAGCATCTGGCCCTTTGACAAGCTAGAGAAATTTAGAAGTTAGGGGTGTAACTGAATAAGAGAGGACTTAGTAAGGAAGTGGGTACTCCTGGGGGGGGGTTGCTAGTGAGGGACTTTGTATAATACAGAAGTGCTAAACCTGAAAAGAAGATGCTTTTAAGACAAGTAAAAGCTTTTAGGAACAAGTGCTGCGCTTTTTAATTAAGGGATATACTGTTTAGATTACTAGTAGAGCAGTTCTAAGGGAAAAAATGAAGAACAGACTTTATGGAGCCAGAAAAAGTTTAACCTTGTTAAACCGACACTGCCCGATGCTGCTCTAGTGGTAACTCCGCGCTAAATCGCGCTAAAGCACTCTAAAGCATGCTTGATAGCAGGGGCTGGAAAGAGCCAGGAATTGACCCAAAACAGCCAAAAAACTACAGTTTCAAGTCAGTAACCACTCCCACGGGGGGGAAGGGAAGCAGCTCAATGTTTATCACTGCCACTGATCAACAGAGAGACTTTCCTTTAGCACAAGCAAAAATGGCCTCACAGAAACTTACAAAACAGTTCAAGAACAGCAAGCCTGTAACTTGAACTTTTTTAAATCTCAGAAAAGTGGGAAAAAAGCAAGATTTTTTTGTTTTTGTTTTTTCAGAAATAGCAAAGGTTCACAAGTAATATCAAGTTATAACAGTGCAGTAAATGACCCCACACAAGAGTGCTAGGTCAAAGACAGAAAATATGCAAGTTTTGAGAAAAAAACAATTTTAAAATTAAGTGCAAACAGGAAATTCAGTATACAGCTTTTGGTTGTGCTCTAAACACAGCTACTAATGCAGAAATCAAGTTTAACAAGCCAGAACATGCTCAAACTAGGCAGCTATGCAGAAAAACTTATCAAATAAACAGAGAAAAAAGACTTAAAATCTCAAAAGTGGCTCCTTTCTTCTCTCAGCGTTTTGTCCTTTTCTCAGACAGTTTATCTCCAATAGTGGTAAATGGGCAATGCCAGTTTGCACAACAGTGCAACAGCAATAATATAAAATTCAGATACATGATAAATCTACACTAAGCAATACCTTACTGGTGTCTCTTTATCAATTTCCTGAATAGAACAGTGTAACGTCAGACCTGACTATGCTAGTGACCACCCACCACCACCCCATGCAATGCATGCTTGGAAGCAGACATGCATGGACACACACACACACACACACACACACACACACACGCACGCACACACACACACACACACACACACACACACACACACACACACACACACACACACACACACATCCACCCACTCAACCACATACACACACACACACACACACACACACACACACACACACACACACACACACACACACACACACACACACACACATACACGCACACACACATGACTGGCTTAACATCTACTCGTAATGCTACAAACCCCATTCCTTTCCTTACAGTAAATGGGTATATGCTGTCAAATGATGTTTTATACATTTTCCTCCTCATGAGACAAATAATGGAGTAGAGCAATTATCTGCATTTCTCTACAATGCAGTTCCAGTGCTGATGCTATTTCCAGGGGACAGCACATGGCTAGTTCGCATTAACTGTGTCCTCAGATTATTGCATTTGCATGCAATTTTGCAACTTGCTAGTGAGACTGAGCTAAAGGTTATGATGTAGCATCACATCTAAAATCAAAATAAATATAATATACTCATGCACTGAGAAAAACTGCAGATAAAACATTTCAGTACTCTGATAAGCCTTTCTGATCCCATGGGCAGTAATTGCATATGGAGGTCGTTTAAATGGTTTCATGGAATATTTTAGATGAAAGCTTGATAATTCATAAAGTTAAGAAATTGCATTTGAGAAAGCAAACACACTACCTTAGATTTACCTGTTTTAAATATTTTCATAACAAAAACGTCACACGTCTGTATAATTATGTTATTTTATTATTCTGACTAGTTTAAAGATTCATTACAAGTTATGCAAAAGTTAATTTCACAAAGCAAGTGCTAAATCTTTTTCAACTACAAGCAATACTTTTTGAAACTGGCTTGAAAATAACATATATATGGTGATACAGATATACATACTACATATATATATATATATATATATATATATATATATATATATATATATATATATATATATCATGAGGATACTTTTCTGGTTATTTATTCATGTGCATAGACTGAGCAAGAATTACATATCTAACATCATTTCCTTATGGCTATGTGACATGCTTTAAACATGCAACATCCTGTGGCCTGTGCTTCATATCCACAGCTTTCTACTGCAGACTGTGCATTTCTTTGCAAGTTACATTAAATCACTGTTTGTGGTTCAGTCCAGAAGAGGTACTTGTGTTTTACAAATTTCTCCTGGATTACAAGTATAAATAAAAATATTGCTTGTTATGTAAGCTATTTGTTTTTGTTTGTAGACTAAATAACCTAATTAACCCACTAAGATAACAATAGCTTTCTTTTTCAGAAGAAACCAAAGGCAAACACTATAATTATACAACAACCCCCTCCATTAATATTCAAAAAACGTGCATGCTGATTGGTCAGCATGCACATTGTAAATCAGAGTTATAGTAATGGAAAAAGGTCCGGTCACCCGGACTTTTTCCATTGCTATAACTCTTTTTTTTTTTTTTACAGCAACGGAGAACGCAAGATCTCCATTGCTTCACCCTGTCTCGCTATGTTAACATAGTGAGACAGCATTAAAAAAAGCAATAGAGTTTCTCCGTTGCTTTTTTTAATGCTGTCTCGCTATGTTAAACTCGTCTAACATAGCGAGACAGTTTGTAAAAAGCAACGGAGATCATGCTTTCTCTGTTGCTTTTTACAACCTGTTTCCCTATGTTAAATGGGTTTAACATAGCGAGACAGCTTTAAAAAAAGCAACAACTCCGTTGCTTTTTCTAAAGGTGTCTCGCTATGTTAAACCCATTTAACATAGTGAAACAGTTTCTTTTTACAAACTGTTTCGCTATGTTAAATGGGTTTAAAATAGCAAGACAGATTTAAAAAACGCAACAGCTCAGTTGCTTTTTTTAAAGCTGTCTCGCTATGTTAAACCCATTTAACATAGCGAAACAGTTTGTAAAAAGCAACGGAGATCTTGCTTTCTCTGTTGCTTTTGCCCACAGCTCTGATGTACTGTGTAGGCATATGCTTGCGCAGTACATAAGAACTGCCGCAGAATACCAGACAGCTGCGGAAGGGCAGCAAGGAGGAATTATACAATGCCATTATTTAAGAAAATTAATTTCTTTTTCTTAAATAATGTCATTGTATAATAGCAATAACCCACTTCTGGGTGTGGGTAATGCTGGATTTACCCACGGTTGGCTTTGTTTGGTCACTTGAGCTTCGCCCTCATGACCAAACCACACCAACCGTGGGTAAATCCAGCATTACCCACACCCAGGCATGGGTTATTGCTATATTATTACAAATAAGAGGTAAATAAACAAGAATATAAGAACAGCTTGAAAGTAAATAATTAGAAAATCAGGGAATTGCAGTTACTTAACAGATGTAGAGTAGATTAACATACAATTCTAAGACCATGAGTCATGAGACCCTGTTAAGAGGAGCCATAATAAAGCATGGAATTTTTATTTTATTTTGAATTGGACTTATTTCAATGTCATCCTGGGGTTAAGCACAGTATATCCATGACATTATGTACAGAGCAATTAAAAATTCAATATATACACATATTACATACAAAGTGAATACCAGAGTTGGTTTAAGCATCTAAAGACAATAGATATATGGTATTAAATGCAGAGTGACTGACAGAACACAATATATACATGCATTATATACATATATCAGAGTTGCATGCTGAAAAAATCACAATGAAAAGTTGAGTCAGAGCAAGGTATGTAAAGGGAAGTAGGGTAGGAAGAGATTAAGTTATATGAGCAGAGAGAGAGAGAGAGAGATAAAGAGAGAGAGAGAGAGCAGTTATGTTTTCCTAGAGTCTTGTAGTGTGATTTTCGTTCTTTTTGTAAAATGGGTAAGAGGAATGATCTTTAAGAAACGAAGGGAGTGATTACCACAGTTTTGGACCAAAGACTGAGAAAAAATGGTCCGTGCACTGAAGCTTATTTTTGGGGGTTTGGAGAAAAGAACCTGAGAGGTTAAGGTTTCTAAGGGTCTATGTTGCTAAACCTCTGAATAGTTTAGAGGCTAGTGGGGCAAAGGCTTCATTCTTGATAAGTTTAAATAGTTGAGAGGTGAGTTTAAAGTCAGCATGTTGTTTCAGAGGTAACCAGTTAGCATTTTCAAATGTTATGCCTGGGTGTTCATTTCTTGGGGTGAGAGTAACATATCTGCATATTGTTTTTGCGATGGACTGTTGTTTGCATTTCTATTAGAGGCTGCAGCTGCCAGTAGAAGGCCATATTCTAGCTTTGCCCATAAGATGCCTTTAGCTATGGTATTCCTACTGGATCTGGCTGGAACAGGGGAGAGACTATCATTCCAGAATAGGAGAGAGTTATTTTTTTGTGTGTAGGCCAGGTGGAGATGGAATTTTAGGAAGAGGTCCAACCAAATCCCTAGGTTTTTGACTGAAGTGACATTTCAATAGTGTTATTCAGATGACTGAGGATTTGTAGAGGCATGAAAATAGAAGTGGGCTGTTGTCAAGTACTAAAAAGTATTGTTTTTGTTTTAGAGGAGTTAAGCAGTAAATGTTTATCACTGTCCAGTTAAGTAAGGGTATAAAAATCAGCCTGAAGTTTGAGTTTAAGAGAAAATGCAGAATGGTTGCAGTAGAATAGGAGCATGTCATCAGCATAAAGCAGAAGAGGAAGATGGGGTTAGTTAAAATGGAATTTGTTAATGTAAATAGACAAGAGGAGAGATGCGAGAATAAATCCCTGAGGGACACTGTTCTGTAGACGGATTGATGGAGAGGTTGATGAGTTGAAATTCACTGAGAAGTGATGGTCACAGAGGTAGTTTTTGAATCAGGACAATGTGTCACTGCTAATGCGTATTTCAATGAAATGAGCTAGGAAAGCAGTGACTGACAAGATCAAAGACTCTAGTGAGCTCAGTAAAAATGGCTCCAGTAATCAGACCTTTGGTCATAGCAGTGGATGTACTACAATCAGACCTAAAGCCATGCTGCTATTGAGAGAGAGAGTGTAATATTGACTGAATATTGAAATATTGTAATATTGACTGATGCACTGAGTAAGTTGTAAGCAAAGTAATCTTTTCATAATTTTTACTATGGTAGGGAGAATAGAAGTGGCCAGAAGCTAAGTTAGAAAAGATATTATACTTTATCTATTACTGGAATGGAGTAGCCATAGGGAGGACAGCAGAGAAAAGAAGGATAAGGAGCAGTAACGTTTACAGAAGTTGCCATTCTGATTTCTGAACAACTATTTTGTAACAGTCCCCAAATTTAAAGATGTCTTACATGCCAGAGTTAACCCAGAACAGTACTCAAGTGAAGGTATGGGCTAAATGTTGTGTCTGAAATGTCACCAGTATTGGCAAACCTTTTGACATTTGAGAACCTGTGAGATATTTACAGACGAACATTATTTGAAAGCTAAACAGGCAATCAATGTGTAGCACATGCAAAATGAAGGATTGCAAGAGCAATAAATGTGTGCTGCTGATGGCAAACTAACAAGCCAGTGGTGTGCAAATATAGCTGCGGTCTTATAGCTCTTTGGTTGTGCCATTCAAATCCCCTGAATGGCTGTTATATCAGCAGATAAAACAACTAGACTAATCTCTAAATCTGTAGCTTTAAATCAGCATTTGTTCTAATGCACCATTGCAGAAGTATTGTATAAGCTATATAAGTAAAACATTTTTAAATGAAATAAATGGTACATCTTTCCAAGGAAGCTGGCACACTTCTTTGATAGTTTTGTTCCTGACAATTGAATGAAAGGGAGATAAATGGGAAACCCTAAAACAGAAAATAAAAACAATTACAAAATCACAAGCAAGGGTTATTATACATGTTAGTTACTTTACTTTCTCTGGTGCCATATTTCATAGGTCTTCATTAATAAAAACAAATATGAGTCCTGTAGGAGAGCTGCATCAAATATGAAGCATTTTGTTGCAGCATTTGAAATCCATAATATTTAAGTAGAACTTTTTGTGTGTGTTAATTCACTTTCTCTGTTAGGTGTCCTAACTCCTTCATGCCTATAGCATCTTTCTGTATAATCTCATTTTACATTCTTAACTCTTTATGGCAGCCTGAATTTTTAGAGGACAACTTTCTTAAATAAATGACTTGCCAGCTAATAATAGGCAGCTTAAGAAAGGGAAAGATAAGTAAAAAAAAAAAAATTAGACTTAAGATTGTTAATCTAGGATATCCTGCAGTGGATGTTAAGCAATGTTGTCCACTGTGGTGTGCTGAGCACCTCTGGTTACACAGTAATATAAAATGATAGTGTCAGAGATGTCAGAATGTACCAGGATTTTATTCAAACAAAAAATGTTTACTTTGAACAATATGGTAACTCCAAAGAAATAATGTTTACAAACACACTGGCACTAATCACTAGATACTGTGCATTATGAGATACATGTAGGGCAGGATTCACAAAGCCTCCGTGTAAGAGTTAGCAAGTCTTACACGGAGGCTGCAGTTAAACAGGGTGATGTCTGCATGCCATGCATATTCAAGAGGGCATGCTGAATCACACCCTAGGCTAACACGGTCCATGTAGCAAAGTAGGGGGCGTGTCCGCATGCCGAGTCCTGCAAAGGGACACGCCCCCAGAAGAATCACAGTCCCGAAAGGAAACTCCCACGAGTGAGTCTGCGGAAATGTCAAGAAACACAACATCACGCATGCCCCCACAGACTATAAACCCAACTGAAATGTAAAATGTAAAAATGAACAGTTTAATTTTTTTTTATAATTTCAAAAATGTTTGCCCGTAATTGCATTCGTTTGCTCGGGTGTGCCCTTCGCTCAGCCACAGTTAGCAGTCATTGAAAAAGCATATAAGATCTAAATATGCAAAATAAGCCAAGTAGCAATAGTGTAGCGGTAGAGACGTCAGCCAAAGAGGAGGTAGTCATGGTTCGAGCCTCAACAACATCATTTTTTTATTTTTAGTGAAATAAGCACAAAACAATCTCCTGATATATATGTATATATATATATATATATATATATATATATATATATATATATATACATATATATATATATATATATATATATATATATAAAACTATAATTTAAGTAAAATGTAATGAAATGGGCCATGTTATTATGAAGAAATCTGACACAATAAAAAAAAAATATTTCATAAGTGCCCATAGCTGAGCAGTGCTCTAACAAGCTGAGTATGTTTGCCCGTAGGTAACTAGTGGTTTAACAGGTGTAATATGAGTGCCTGTTGTTGAGCAGCGCTTTAACATGCTGAAACTGTGTGCCCATAGTTGCTCAACATTTCTCACAGCGTAATATGCGTGCTCATAGCCAAATAATGCATTGACCAGCCTAACTTGTTTGCGCGGAGCTGCGCAGTGCGCCAACTGGCTTACCGGCGGGCAAAGTTGAGCAACTTGTATCAAAGCCACCTTTAAACAGACACACCTCCTAGCCTGTCTAGACAGTAGTAAAATAAAAAAAAAAAAGCAATGCCCAGGATACTGTGCATCACAGTCAAAGTACTGAACCACTAAGCCATGACAGGTATACTGAGCAATGCAGTATTAGCATATATATAGGAATGAATGGAAACAGAAGCATGACAAAGCAGGTTTTTTCAAGCTGATACATTTCCAAAATGGCCAATCACAGATAAGTGCGGGAAAAACGGCATATATAAGCCCCATAGGCGGGAATACACAGCATAACTGATTGTGGAACCTATTTGCAGTCAGGATGGCAGGTGTAGGAGAGGGTAGTCGCTTCCGAGCACAGAGGTGGGGTGTTGAGGAGTCCAAATACATGGTTTGGCTCCTAGTCCACGATCATGAGGCTCAACTCATGCAGGGCCAGGTTCTGTGGGGAGCCTACAAGACAGAGGCGTGGAACCGGTTGGCACATGATCTCACCAGTGCCACAGGCATACCAAGGACTGGTGAACAGGTCCATCACCACCATGCGGACCTGAAGAGATGAAAGCAGGACCAACTGAACCGTTGGATCCAGGAGGTCCAGCAAATGCCCAACGCCCCACTACTGAGTAAGTATCCATGTAATTATGTATGTAAGGAATTATCCTAGCTGATATTATGGAGATGTATGTTCCAATATTACATAATTTATATTACAGCTGCAGGTGTGCATTCTGCGAATCGGCAAGCCTATGATGATAGGCTGGAGCGGTTGCGCCACCAGGCAGGTTAGTAATTATTTTTCTGTAATTGTTGTACAATATAAGTGAGACAGCTTGTAAAAGAGTTCAGTGTAGTTACATATTAATAAAGTTCACTAGAAGAAAGATTCTGCTAGTACTGTATGAGTAGATAAGTGATGCAGCCTGTAATCCAGAAATAAAAATTAAACAAGTCTGAAATAGAGATTTCCCACCTGTATTGTAATATCAGATAACCTGCTGCAGCCTGAAATTTAGTGGGAAACAAGCTAAAGACAATAGACATGTATCAAATACATCCCCTTTGAAAATCTGCCGTATGAAACAAGTGAGTCTGTTGGAAAGGATTGTTGTAACCAAGTATGACATGTTAATAACACCTAGAATAAAGTACCATCTTTAATTGTAAAAATAAAACAAGTGAGAGTGTGAGAAAGAGGTATGAATCGACCAAGAAAGCTATTATAACTTTGAATAAAGTATACTGCAGTCAGTACATAATGAAATGAATGAGACAGCCACAACCAAACAGTGAAATGTTTGAAATAAAGTATTGAAGCTGGAATGTGTCTGTCCCACAATTTGGATTTGTTGCTGTACCCTTGCAATATGGAGATAGTATGGGTGTATGAAATAATGAACACCCACAGTTGTCTAGAGCCATATAAATGAAATGTAGCAGGATGCTGTACCTGAACACAGCCAGATATGAATGTGTATGAATAAAAATGCAATGTATATTAATGTAGCAGTAACAGTCCCATCACCAACATTCCTAAGGTTACATATAGTAAACTGTACTAAGACCTGTAGGGTATATATATCTGCAGCTACTAGAGATGTACAGCATATGTATAGGTAGCTGAAGTTGTTAATGAAATATTTCTTCACCCTACCCTATATTCACAAATAATGCCATTCCACAACAAACTGGGTATGTGTATTCACAATTAATTCCTATGGACATTTGTCCTGTTGGTTCAAACTTATTTGCACGTATGTTGCTGCATGTGCCCTGTTCACATATCCAAACCTGATGGCCTGTTGCCATCAATCAACCCTGCATGCTGTTGGATTGTGTACTGTTGTTCAAAATATGCATGTGTTATGCTTGCTGTTCAATGTTTGGAATTCATGGGTGTTTGATTAATGGGAATACTGATGCATGCTGTTACAACTAATTTTGAATGGTATTGTTTGTTACTAACCCAAAATGTCATAAAATATTGCTAAACATAGGACACCAGGGAAGGCGGGTTCTAGCGGACCCACCTCTCCCACCTCAGCTGGCGAGTGCACCTGGCACTAGTGCCCAGGCCGGAACCTCCTCCGGTGGCACTGTGCCACCTTTGGGTGGAAGCGCTGCAGGGGATGGGGCTCGTCCCCCCGCTGCAAGCATGGCCGGAGGAGACCGTCCACTCACCCTCCAAAGTTTCTGGTCTTTGGTGCATAGCGAAATCAGGCATTCTGTCCTTGAACCCCTACGACAGCTTGAGGCTCGGGTGGTAAAACTCACGGGTGTGCCTGCTACCCATCCTACACAGCCCCCAATACAGCCCCATCCTGGGCTGTGAAGGCACAGTGGCAACTGCCCGTGGGTGGGGATCTCAGTTCCACTGTTGCCATCTGTGGGCTCATGGGCTTGCGATATCCAAACATCCGTCCCCGTCAATTGTGTTTCCCCCCACATGTGTCATACTCCGCCCCTGTATGCGTCTTTTTTGTCTTGTCTGTTAACCTCCCCTACCTACCTCCCCAAATATACCTACTTCCTGTACCTCACATTCCACTCTCACCTGAAAAAAAAAATAAAAAAAGGGCACTCTGTTCCCACAAAAAAATTAAGCCCCACACATAGCTGCCCATTTTTCAGACATGTCTGCTGGACATGTGAACTGGTAATTACAATTGGCGTACAACATATTTTGTTGTCCTCACCCCTCTCTCAGGGGTGGAAGGTTTCAAATTTCACACCAAATTACACACATATGTACAGCTGTTGCTGATAAAGAAATGGGCAGCTATGGGCCTTTCCTACATCCTTCCTGCAAATCCCAAGAGTGTTTTCCTACTGTCCTACCCTCTTTGTGCCCCCTTTTTCACCACTTTCCTATCTCCCCATTTTCTTTTCTTTCAAAGAAATTAGCACGGGTGTGCATGAGAGTAAGCACTTTTAAGCAGATGTAAGCGGATGTGCGCTTGTGTGCGCTTAGCTAAGCATGTGTGCGCGAAGCTAAGTGACACTGCGCATGCGTGAGCTCCACGCAAACCAGCGCTAACCCGCTTACAACTGCTTAAAAGTGCCTTAGTCACTCTGAATGGCAAGACCTGTAGTCTGCTCAGCAGCAAAATAAAATTCCTCTGTCAGTCTCAAACCCAGGACCTTGGAAACACTAGTTTGCATGACTTACCACTAAGCCATGACTGATATGCAAGAACTTTGTGCTGAAAGCAATATGTCATGAAATAGTAGGACTGAATGTAAAGTGAATATAGGAAGGCTATTACACAAAGCTTGTCTTGTATCTTTACTGGCAATTCTTGTGGATTTGTATAACATTAGTGTGAGAAGAGAAACAGCCATGCTAGTCAGTAGCTAGTAGGTAATAATGTGACAGTAGCACCTTGCAAACCACACACACTATCAGTGCAGGATAAACACTGCCATATTTGAATAGGTAATAGGCCAGACCTCGCAACTGTGACTGATTTACAGGGATGTCCCTGATTTGAAAACAAATGTTAACTGTGCCCCACTGACTCCCTGTGAAATGTACTAACAGTAGGCAGAAAGGTGTTTTATCCCACATAATGGTAACTGTTAATTACTGAAAGTATGCACTACTTGCATGTCAGAAATGGTGTAGTAATACATATGCTCAAAATACCCCACAGTCACAACTGCAGAATATCTGAAATATATCATGGGTGTATCCCACTGATATGTACCATTCCCTGAGGCGGATAAAAGATACACCTGAGAGTATCTGAGGCCTGCAAGTGTCACAAACTCACAGGCATATCATTCTGTCTGCTGTCACACACTCTGTGAATAGCTGTAGAATAGCTTCCACAAGCACACCCACATGTAGGTGTACAACCCACAAATATCAAAGGATGTATCCAGATAATAAAATAAGGACAGTATAGCAGTTTACAAGCGCTGCATGTGCCTGCTATCAATAACTGTTAGTACAAAGTACAAGGCCCCACTACTGCTCAGCAGCAAAATAAAATACCCTTGCAGGTGTCAAGCCCCACACCTTGGCCAGACCAGACTGCATGCAGTACCACCAAACCACAAAAACATATAAGGAATTGCTGCTGAAAGAAATATAGCAGGCATTCAAGGAATGGATGTAAAGGGCAAATAGTGAAGCCATAGCAACAAATTGCAAGAGCCACTGCTGTATACTAGTTACTCTACAAGTCCCACAGGAAAGCACATACTCCCATTTAAACAGTATTAGTCTTATTAGGTGTCAGTTAACATACACACTGAGAAGAATAAACGGGAGGAAGCAATAGTCAGGTGTCAGTACAACATGCATTTCAGTGCCTACAGCACAGCCTGAAATATGAGAGACATACCAACGTTTACACTCACAGAACAGTGTCCACAGCATACCAGCATGGTCCCCACCTTGAAAATCTAAAAGGGCTATGCCTACCTAACCTAATATTTTATAGCACTGTCCTGAAATCACAGTGAGAACTGCAATTACCACACAGCAGGTTGCATGCAATTAGTAAATGCTGGCTAACAATTGGTGCAGAAGCCATCACATGCACATGTGCATATACCTACAAAAGCAGCCTGTACTCCCAGTCCACACATGCAATACTTTCATTGCAACATCTGGAGGGAGAGAAAGAGTGAGAGAGAGAGAGAGAGAGAGAAACAGAAAAACAGAAAACAGAAAAAGAGACAGAGAGAGAGCCACCAAAAATAAACAATAAAAAACAGCAAGCTAACCAGCAGCAGGCCACCAAGCAGCAAGCCATCACAAACAGCAGTGACAAACAAAGGTAATGTAAACTAATAATCTAATAGTCTACATACTGTGAACCCTCCATATGTGTTAGCAGTCTGTATCTATATATATATATGAAGATGTGCATAGGGAAGGGGACATACTGCAACTGTTAGTGAAGGCTGGACATACATATGTATGTGAATGTTGCTATGTGCACATATCAATGTAGGTTGTAGTGCAACGTACAATGTAGGTTGTACAGTAATGGATGTTTAGCAGTATGTTAGTGTGTGTATCCGTATGTGTAAATAAAAAGGTATATATATATATATATATATATATATATATATATATATATATTATACGTATATGTATGTATATTTATATATGTGTATATATATATATATATATATATATATATATATACCTATATATATATATATATATATTTATATATATATATAATATGCATATATGTATACAAAGACAGAGAGGGATGTAGAAATAGATAGACATATATAGATAGATAGAATATGTATATACATATATATGTAATAGACACATACATATATAGATATATATAGATGCATACACATATACAGACAGATATGAATGTCTACAGATATGTATGTATATGAATATCTCTCTTTCTCTCTCTCTCTCTGTCTCTCTTTATATATATATATATATATATAGATATATAGATATATATATATGTATATATACATATATATATATATATATATATATATATATATATATATATATATATATATATATATATATATACTGAGAGAGGCACATGTGTGCAGATGTATTGCAACAGGTGCCTGGTGACAAAGGCATGGACTGAACACGAGTGTGGATACTGGAGTACCATACCCCATTCCAAAACACTTACACTACTAACCACCACATATATGGTTGCCTGCCTACTACTGGATGTGTCAGGAGGGAACATGGGAAACAAGTGTACAATAGCCTCCCCTTTGATATTCACAGTGGCACACTAGTCTTGTAATACCTGTACATGGTACGTGTCAGCAGAAATGGTGTGTCAGCTAGGGAAATGTAGGTCACTGTACCCCTCTACACCTCACAATATCCTACACATATGTACCTCCCATGACAACTACAGAAAGGGAGAATGACATAGTCATACCTAACAAATAGTGATAATGCCCTCAAACACATTACCTATGCAGAGTGACTGACAAAACCACAGATAGAGTGCCTCTCATACTACCTACACAGAGGTTACCACTGCTGGATATACATAGTTAAGTCACACCCATAACAGTTGTCCAACAACCATGGTAACACCTCACAATATCCCCAGCCTAAATGACTTATGTTTGTCATCCTTGGCACTGCAGTAAAGAGCACATGGTGGAGGTACAGGTTCCTACCCACAAATAAGCCATACCCTGGAGTAAACCACCCAGCATTAAGAAGCAAGGCTCCCCATTAGTAGATGTCAGACATACCCCTGTTGAATGTTATGCAGATAGGTAATATGCCATATGAGTCACCCTGAGTAACTGTTTGACAGCAGCAAGTACAATCACATTACATGTGTCCCAAGGGGCAGGGTAGCATAACAGTATGCTGCTGTAGGCCCAGAGCCAATAGCATACTACCTGCCTATGACACAATGCACACACACACACATGTACTCATTGCAATACCAATTATGTGAGGTGGAATGAGTGTGCCACTGACTGTGTGCAAGGTCTGTAATGGTGTGATTTCTCAGCATGACTTTATGTCTGTCATGGTAGTGTGTGTCCTTGGTGTGAGGCCAGAGAAAGATGTGTCAGGTATTGGGATACAAACATACTACATTGCCATATGTTGTGCTGTGGTTCCCTGTATGTGACTGCAGTGTAGGTATGGTTATGGCAACAAAGACTACGGTGCATTACCAGTTAAATATGTACTGTGCATTGCATGCATTGCATGGGTTGACAATGTTCCCCATACATTACCTTGATACAAACCCCCAGTGTGAGGCTGTGCATTGGACCTCAAACAGTGTGCCGACTGCTGGAGTATACTAGTTTGTTGTATGGAGTGTGCCAGGCACTGTCACACAGTTGTTGGCTGAGCAATGATATGTGGTCATTTATATGTGTATCCCCCAATAGACAGACAGATGCTATATATGGCAGTTCAGTGATATCACTACAGTAGAGTATTATGTGTGCCATATCACTTGCTCACATATTTTTCTTTTCCTTCCAGGGCGATGGTGCACCAGTGCAACTCCACATACTCTGCTGCAGAGGAAGAGGAGATACACCAAAGCCTGGTGCGGGATTTTGCCACACTCTTTTCCCACACCAGCCAGAACCAGCAGGACAGGGCTGCACTGTGGCAAGACCTTGTCCGTCGGGTAAATGACATAGGCATGCATAACCGGACATATGAGCAGGTACACCATCACTGCAGTGATTTAATTAGAAATGTCCATCAGCATGCGTCTGATATCCACAGACAACAGCTTGCCACAGGTGGTGGGGCGGCTATACACCCCCCCTCACCAGACTGGAGGGGCTCCTCCTAAATGTTGTGGCTCCAGCCCAACAACAACAACATCCGCACACATGTGTAATGATAGAGGCTGGAGCCACCCAGCATGAGGACTTGGAGTGTGCAGGTAACATGCCATATCTTTAGTTGACTGTTCTCTACACTGGTAGTTTATGCATGTGTGAGGTGTGTACTGTGTTTGTAGCTGTTATCCTGGCAATTATTGTGCAAGAGTGATATTCTCAATATCAGCAGTAGACCTGTGAAAGCCAACTGTTGTACTACTGAACTGTATCATACTCACAGTATCAATGGCACAGTTGTGCCCACTGACAATAAATGTCTTATTTGTGCAGGTCCCTCTGGTGTAACAGCAAGGCAGCCAATCCATGCTGGTGAGTGTGTAATAACAATACCTTTAATAATAATGATAATAATAGTAATAATACCCTCAAATGGTATTGCTATGTGTTTGACTGCAGGTGTGTTTGTTTCTGTGTGTTTGTATCTCATGTACTGAGGAGTGTGCATGTGTGCATGTGCCCATGTGCGCATGTGTGCATGTGTGCATGTGTGCATGTGTGCATGTGTGCATGTGCCCATGTGCCCATGTGCTCATGTGTGCATGTGCACATGTGTGCATGTGTGCATGTGCGCATGTGCCCATGTGCGCATGTGTGCATGTGTGCATGTACCCATGTGTGCATGTGTGCATGTGCCCATGTGTGCATGTGTGCATGTGCCCATTTGTGCATGTGTGCATGTGCGCATGTGCCCATGTGCGCATGTGTGCATGTGTGCATGTGTGCATGTGTGCATGTACCCATGTGCGCATGTGCCCATGTGCCCATGTGCGCATGTGTGCATGTGTGCATGTGTGCATGTGCGCATGTGTGCATGTGTGCATGTGCCCATGTGCATTTGTGGTAACATTGTGTGCACATTGTAAACTGTGTTTCCTGTCTTCCTCTCACAGGTTCTGGTGTTGCTCTGGTGGTGTGCAGCAGGGAACCTGAATCCGCTGCTGGGGATAGTGATAATGATGATACCTGTGTAATGGCACAGGGAGGTGTGCCAGGGTCCGTTGTTGGTCAGCCAATTGACATTACACAACTGTCAACCCCATCAATGTGCACAGTCATCTTGCCAATCCATCCATTGTCACCAATGTCCCTAGGTGATGGACAGCATACAGTGGGCATTGACCAGGGTAATGTGGTATCAATGGCACATGCATCCCCTCACAGCAGCCATGGCCAGAGTCCTGACATGGTACCACACAGGCAGATGTCCAGGAGTTCTTGTGGGAGCATCCGTGGTTGTACTGCCCCTGTCAGATATGCCCTCAGAGGTCTTTCAACCTCAGCTATGTTATGGGCTGTAATGCAGGCACAGTCATGTATGGAACGGTACACCAGACAGGGTCTGAGGGAGCTGAGAGTACATCGCACTGCTATGAATGACACTATGCATGACATTGCGGCTGCCATCCATAATTTCACTAAGGTCATTGACAGATGTTGGGGGGACACATTAGATCTGTTCCACAACTACATGTCCATGAGCCAGGGCAATGCAGGATGGTTGAGCCATCGACATGGACATATGCCAGCAACAGCAGCAGCTGGCAGTCATTGCAGATGACAGCAAACCCGCGGCCGCTCCCATAGTGCCAGTACCAGCCCCAGCAATGCTGGGTCTGTGCTGTCATCAGACCGCCCTAGGAGACCACGTGCACATGGCTCTGGACAGTCCCAATAGGGACATGTCTCCAGTCATCAACCAACTGCTTCTGATAACAGTACCCAGTCTGGCTTAGTACCTGATACTGTCCGTAACACCCCTGCTAGGCACAGGTACCATGTCCGTGGCCAGAGACAGTGATCTGTATGACCTGGCAGGTACAGTCTGTGGCTGTCCACAATCACCCGTATATGGCAGCCATGAGGTGGAACTGTGTGCATGCATACACACATGCATAATACTAACACCTAGGGCTAACACATACATGCACACACTGCATCAACATTGCCCCATCTTGTACTGTTGTCCCTCACTAACAGACACACACATACATGTCAATTAGTTGTATCAGTGGCAGACTCAGGCATACCAAGTACACACCCTGTGCATATGATGAAACTGTGCCACCTTCTGCAATCTGTAACATTGATGCAGGAACAGGTTAACATGGTGCTGATGCACAGTGTGACTACATAGACGTGTAGTAATATTATCATGTTGTCAACAGTACAGTGTAATGATATCATTGTGGTATATCCCAGCATGCCTAATGCATTAACAGTATGATTGTCATTGTATTGTTTGGTACACCCCTATTAATTACCATATTGTAATGTCTGCACATCTTTGCATTCTGGTGGTAAGGCTGTAAACAGAAGGCCATCTACATAGGTAGCACAGGGGATAAGAAAATGGAAGTAATGATACTCAATGATGGACATGTAAACCACAAGATGCATGCAGTCCAAACTCTACTCTGCATGGAGAATGTTGATATCTGTGCAGTAATAGACAACAGGTTCAAGAGCACCCTAGCACTACCAGGTTACATCTCATACCATGACTGACAGCCCCAAAACACAGAACTATCTATGACAGGAGGGTGAGTCTCATTAAATGTCAAGGATACTGTGGTGGCAGGACAGGCAGCATACATCCTACTAAGTTGGGAACTGCTGATTGAGGTCTCAGTGTCTGTTATTCTAAATGTGTATTAGTTCTGGTTTCAGCACTTGTGCTTCAGGCCAATAATTTTAAATTACGAAGGTTCATGGTCTGCACTCTTGTGGGAGCATAGGCTGGACTCTGACCATCTGAGCTGGGAATTTCTGGCTAAAGGCTTATAGTGCCTGCATATTTGGACTGTTTCTTACTAAAATTGGTACACCTTGTTTGCTGTAGCATAGACTAGATCCAGGCCTGCTGAATGTAGCTTTGTTTGTATGCTTGTTTGCTTGTTATTTCCCTGAAACACTAATTCCACCTGAAACACAGCTTTACAGTGCCTCTGTGGATCCCTAGTGACATCTGCATTGCTTACTGTACTTATTTCCTTGCTTTACTTGACAGAAAGTTACTGTTTGTCATTTTTGCATTTAAGTTACCTGTAACACATTGCATTTGAGTTACCTGGCACTTGCTCACTAAAGCATTTATATATGCCAGCACTAACAAATTAAAAGCACTACAACCTCACAAACTCACCTTGAGTACCTTGTTCCCCATTGGCCCTTTTTGTTGTTAATTATAAAGGAATTCCCAATACTATTCTAGCATGTCCAAAGGTCAGGTGTCAATCTCCTCTCCAGTCCAGCTGGTGAATCTGGGAATCTAGAGGCAATGTTTCAACTGCCTCATGTACACAGACAACCCTCTCCTCTTCCCAACAAATTCCAACACATGTGAGAGATGCAACCATATAGCCAAACTGGAGGCTAAGCTCTCTCAACTCAGTACTGGCAAAACCTGTCAGGAGGAGAAGGAAACCACAGTCACTACAATTCCAGTCTCACATCCACCTACCACAACAGCAATCCAAACACATAAACACACGAAAACATACTCGGAGTCTCTAAATAAAATTCTGACTAAGCAGCAGACACCTCCAAAGCAGACACACAAGCAAACGCTACCCCAGAACAGAACATGTGCAACACATAGCTCACAAAGCCAGTGTGCCGAACAGTCACAGCCCTTAAGGCTAAACAACACACCTGATACACTTGTAAGAGGTGCCTCTATCGTCAGGTACACTGACGTCCTGCTCACCAGGCTGAACAAGGAGAAGGTCACGGTAAGATGCCTGTCGGGCGCTATGATCCGCCACATAACTCAAGCACACAGGTCACTCCAAGGCATGTACAAATATGACTCAGTCAGTGTCCATGCCAGTGTGAATGACCTGAGATGTACCTCTCTGAACTACATAATAAGAGACATAGAGGAGCTCTCTGAACATGTGGCCCAGGCTGGTATGACCCTGACCTTGAGTAGCATCTTACCTTCACCAAGAATGATGCCACAATATGAAGACAAGATGATCAATTTCAACAATTGGCTTACGTTTCGGTGTCATTCAAAGGGGATCCAATGCCTGTCAGCCTGGGATGACATGCTCGACAAGCCACGATGCTTTGCTAGGGATGGCTTGCACCTGTCACCCATGGGCTTTCGGATATTGGCAAAGGCTCTTGCTACAGCCATAGTGCCTTTTTTAGGCAAGGCTCAAAAGACAAAACCACCTCCATAGGTATCACAAGGGATAGGAAACTAATAGTAATGCTACTCAATGCCAGCAGTGTAAACCTCACGATGCATGCACTGGAAACTGTCCTAAGCATGGAGAACATCAATATCTGTGCAGTAACAGAATCCTGGTTCAAGGCTCCCAAAAGCACCCCAGCACTGCCAGGTTATACCTCATACCATGCTTGTCAGCCCCAAAACTTGCACCGAACCAGAACAGGAGGGGGAGTATCAATATTCATCAAAGATACACACACCTCCAGGTTGGTGGCACAGCAGAAAGCATCAGAGACTATCCATGTGCAACTAACAGTGGGTAAAACTGCCTACCAGTTCATAGCCTGGCACACACCACCCTCCCAAACCCAGGAACCCCACTTGGCTTTCCTGAGAACACTGGAAATATGAAGGTCACTCCAAACACCATTATATTGGTGGACTGCAACTACCCAAACATAGACAGGGAGCATTACTCTAGCTCCAACACCCTAGCTCAAAGCTTCCTAGCATTTATACACTCAGATGCTTTGGAACAACTTGTTACCACTCCCACAAAAGGGGGGAACATACAGGACCTGTTCATCACCAACATGGGGACTCTATGCTCCAGACCAGAAGTGTACCCCTCACTGATAAGATCAGACTATAAACTAATCTCACTGGATATTCACATCCCAACCCCACCCGTTGCCCACAAAACCACAGTGTAAAACTTCTCTACAGCAAATTCCACACCCCTCAAAACTGAGGTGGAATCATTCAAAGACCCCAGGCCTGTGGAAAATATGGCCCAGACCACAGAATCCTTTATAAACGCATTCTATGAACACCTTCAGGAATGCATAGATCATGCAATCCCAAATAAAAACAAGACCCAATCCTACAAAGGCAGACATCCTGTCTGGTGGACCACAGCCATAACCAAACTATACAATAGAAGGAGGAAGCTACTACATGATAGAGAAAAACACCAAAGAGGGGAGGCATCTCTGTTCAGTGTTAGCAAAATACTACGGGCACTCATAAAATCGTCTAAGGACAGCTTTGAGAGATGAAATGCACAGGACACTAAGGATAATCACAAGGCTTTCTTTAGTTATGTTAGGAACCTGGGTAGGAATTCCCAGATATGCTCAGAATTAGTCCAAAATGACAAAAGACTACACAGAACCCATAGACATTGCCAACATCCTAGCTGACAGGTTCACCACAAACTTCTCCCCCCTCCCCACCAGAAGGGCAAATATCTATCCCAGCAGAGTGCTGACCCCCTGACATCTCAGATGCTTAGGTAAGAGCCGCCCTCTCCAAAGCAAATAACACAGCATCAATGGGACCAGACGGTGTCCCAGGCTGCATCCTACATGAACTCCAAGATGAGCTAAACCCAAACATAAAACTACTGTTCAATCTCAGCCTTACCACAGGTTATGTACCCAAAGAGTGGCATACATCAACAGTGGTCCCTCTCCACAAAGGTGGTGCCTCATCAGATCCTGGAAACTATCACTCCATAAGCCTGACTAGCTTGGTCTGCAAAGCTATGGAAAGGATCATCATGGACCTCATATATAAAGATATTGGGGACCTACAGACACTGGATCCTACCCAGTGTGACTTTAAGGGCAGATACTGCCTCTTACACCTGGTTTATTTCTTTGAAACAGTCACCAAGGCCATTGACAAGGGGAAGGTGGTCCACACAGCCTACCTGGACCTCACAAAAGCCTGCGATACAATACCCCACTCGGGCATTATCGATAAACTCACCAGCTTAAATATACACTCCTATGTCACTAGATAGGTTGCAAACTGGCTCAAAGACAGAACCCACATGGTTAGAATTGCTGGAGCCATGTCAGACTCCAAACCAGTTACAAGTGGTATCCCACAAGGGTCAGTCCTGGGACTTTCCTGTTCAGTATATCTGTCTCGGAGGTACAGGCCAACACGAAAGGACTGTGGCTGACCAGGTTCGCGGATGACCGCAAACTGGGCACTATAACTGACTCTCCAGCTGACACAACCATCCTCCAAAAGGGCCTCATAGAAACAGACAACTGGTGCCAGACCCATGGCCTCAAGCTAAATGCCACAAAGTGTATCGTCATCCCCTTTGGCAAAAACAAAGTGGCCACAAATCACCACATAAGTGGTAATCCATTATGTACGGAAGAAGTAATTAGGGACATGGGCCCAAAGTTGATAGCAATCTCTCATTTGATGACCACGTGGCCAAAGTGGTTAGAAAAACATTTTATATAGCCCACCTAATCATGACAGGATTCACATCTAGATCAAGGGAGGTCATCGTGCCTCTTTACTCATCCCTCATCAGGACCATAATTGAGTACAATGCCCCTTTTGGGATTTACCTTACCAGACACCTGCAGCAACTAGAAAGACCACAAAAGTACCTCACCAAGAGGATCGAAGGGCTCAAACAGATGCCATATACTGCCCGGTTAACATAACTCCATACTCAGTGGCATACCGCCTGCTCAGAAGCGATCTGTGCCAGATGTATAATGTCATGTCCAACCCAGAAGTAATGGACATGCTGCACCTCAGAAAATCAAACTCCCATCGAGCTTTGCGCTCGAGAGACTTGAACCTCAGCACTGACATCAATAGGATATGCTGGAGGGACAGATTCATAACCCAGAGGCTCCCTTCACTCTGGAATAAAATCCCAGTCCAGGTTAGGCAGAGTCCCTCATTGGCTCTCTTCAAGAGGAATCATGATGAGTGGATGGGGGATTGTAGGTGTACCCCGGGTATCACTTCTGTGTCAATGTTAGACAGAGGCACAGTATACTAACCTCAGAAAAGGGCATAGCAACATTAATCTAAAATAGGTGGCGAAAGCCAAACACACTCTGGCTTGGCTTCTAAATGCCCTAGGGCAGATAGCCTAGTATGAACCTATGAACCTATAGTCACACCCCCAGGTTGTTGCCACAGTGTGACGCATCACAGACTATCCATATGCAACTAACAGTGGGTTAAACTGACTTCCAGTTCATAGCCTGCTACGGACCACCCTCTTAAACCCAGGTAACCTACTTGGCCTACTTAAGAATACATGAATATTTGCAGGTGTCCCCAAACAACAATATATTGGGCAGCTTCATTTACCCACACATATACTGGGAGCATTACTGTAGCTCCAACACCCTAGGTGTAAGGTTCCTAGAATCCATACACTCAATTGCTATGGAACAACTTGTTACCACTCCCACAAGAGGGGAAAACATGCTGCACCTGATCATCACCAACATGTGGTCTATCTGCTCCAGACCAGAAGTGTATCCCTCGCTGGTAAGATGACACCATAGACTACTCTCACTGTATATTCACATACCAAATGCAGCCCCTGCACAGAAAACCACAGTCATAAAGTTGTGTAATGCAAATTCCATGTATTCACATGAGGCAGGCTTCAGACATGGGAACTATTTAAGGTCACAGGTACATATGTCTATGTGGCACACACATACCTCATGTGTGCATTGACATTACTGATATAATCTATGTCATACAATATTAAGAGCAACACCCCACACACATGGACAAACACACACATGGCATTCGTAGCATTCAACTATGTTATGACACTTAAAGAGATGCATTAGCAAAGCATGCTATTCACATTACTGGGAGGTTTTTCTTCTCCTGCTATACTTATAGGATGCTGACATCATCAGTGTTTAGAAAGATGAATATGCATCATGTAGTGTGTTCTTCTAGTTGTCAAAAGGGACTTTTTGTTCACACACACTAACTCCCCACATTTAAACACACTGAGCATTTGCAGGATTCAAACCCCTATCTAACTATGCTATGTCATTTGAGAGAGAAACGCATTAGCAGAGCATGCTATTTGCATTACTGGGAGGTTTCCCTTCTCCTGCTATACTTATAGGGTGCTGACATCATCAGTGTTTAGAAAGAGGAATGTGCATCATGTAGTGTGTTCTTCTAGTTGCCAAAAGGGGCATTTCTTTCACACACACTAACCCCCTCACCCAAATGCACACACACTCAGCATTTGCAGTATTCAAATCTCTTTCTAACTATAGTATGACACTTGAGAGAAACGCTTTAGCAGAGCGCGCTATTTGAATTACTGGGTATTTGTTTTTCTCCTGCAGTATTTATATGGTGCTGACATCATTTATAAAGAAGTATGTACATCTATTACTATCTGTCAGTTAGGGGGATAGCATATATATGCATTAACAGCCGCCTACTTCAGGGTCAGATATGCACATCAGCACTGCCAGGTTATGTTTTATACCATGCTTCGTGACCACAGGACCTGTAACACACAACACAACCAGTTCAGACCACCCCTCCCATATCCAGGACACACACTTTGCTTTCCTGGGAACAGTGTAGGATATGAAGGTGTTCACATACACCATTACAGTGGTTAACGTCAGGTACAGGTATATTGTGTGGGGGAACTACTCAGGCCTCAACAACATCAACCTACAGCCACTACAATTTGTGAATCCATGTGCTATGGCAGGACCACTCACCACAGCCACAAGGGGGAATACATATTGGACATGACCATCTGCAACATGGGGACTCTATGTTCCACACCAGAGGTAGACCACCATTGTTAATATCTGACCATACCCAACTTTCCCTGGCCATCCATATCCCATCCCCACCCCCAGGCAAGGAAGTCACTGCAAACAAAGTATTTATCAAAAGCAGACTTTGCACTTGTGAAGACTGGGGTGGAAGACTTCAAAGGACCCATGCTGGGGGATTATACAGGCCACTCTGCATAATCCTTGTCAAATGCATTCTATGAGCATCTGGAAGGTTTGCATTGATCATGCTATCCCAAATAAACCCAGGACTCCTCCACAACAGGAGACCTGTCTGGTATACACCAGCCATATATAAGCTGTACAACAGAAGAAGGGAGCTAATACATTACAGAGCAATATCCCACAGAGGGAGGACGTCTCTGAACAGTATTGGCACGACACTTCAATCCCTCAAACTCATCACGTCAAAGTGTTGACAGTGAAATTGTCCAGACACTGCAGATAAGGCTCCTCTCAGTCTGTAATTGACACCCAATTACTGTTATAAGTCCTCACCAACCCTCTTCCAGGAAACACCAGCCACATGGATGTGACATTGCAAATTCAACCCCTGGGATCTCCACTGTTCCTGCTTGACATAGGCACAGCACACTAGCCTCAAACGGTGCATTCTGTGACCTACTTTACAGAGGCACAGTAGCCCACTATACTGGGGAGGCAGATGCCAAGCACACTCTGGCTAAGCTTGTATTCCCTAGGGCAAACAGCCTAGTATTGACCTCTACACACATATGTTTAATTTTCAGATGCACAATATTTGTTGCTGATAAACTGTTTGCAGGTCTTTATTTCCATAGCTTTCCCTGTTTCTATGAACAACTTGTGTATCTGTGGAAGATGTTTGAATATGAGAGGGATCCACTATTTAACGTATGTCTCTGTAGTCATTTAACTGTGAGCACTGGGCAGATTGCTGTATTGTGGTTGGTTCCTGGATTAACACATACAAATACCAGATATGTGTGGCCAACTGCTAAACTGAGACATGGCCTAAGTGTGTGAGCATGCCCAGTTCAGGCTTTCCGTGGCTTGTTGCCTGACATATGTCTCATTTATCAAAGTGTGCGAGCATGCCCAATGTGAGCTTTCCATATGTTGAAATCTGCAGTCCACCACATTTGTGGTTGTGTGTGAACTTCAACAATATTTCACATTTATAGTTGTGTGTTGGGAGTCATGTTGTGTACTTACTGCCCAACTGCTTTGTGTCTGAACCCAACAGGGATTATACTGTGCCTGCAGGGTTTCCATGGGATAGTTTGCATACAGTTGTCAACATCCTTTCATATTGACCAAACACTGTAATATTGTATAGTGTACTGGTTCAGTACTTTCACTGTGGTGGACAGTATCCTGGGTTTCAGTCCTATCACTGCTTTAAATATTCATAGTGAGCACACCAGACTGGTTAAGGTCCAGTTGTGCACATATGACGCATTTTGTTCAGATATGGACTACTTAAACCAGGCTTGTCCAACATTGGTAGTGTATTCCGCAATGTGGGTGGACATTGACAAACACTAGCAATGTGCCCTAGGCCATTTCTATTGCTAGTCAGAGAGTGTGTTTGTCCTTCAACACACATTGTAACTGGATTTTGCCATGACATATTTCAAGGTTAGTATACTGTGCCTCTGTCTACCCGTGACATAACAGTGATACCCAGGGTAAACCTACCATCTCCCATCCACTCATCAAGATTCCTCTTGAGGAGAGTCAATGAGGGACTCTCTGGCTAACCTGTACTGGGAGTTTACTCAAGAGTGGAGGGAGCTTCTGGGTTATGGATCAGTCACTACAGCATATCCTATGTATGTCAGTGCTGGGGTTCAGGTCTCTCATGTGCATAGCTCACTGGCATTCAGATTGTACAAGGTGCAGCATGTTCATTGATTCCAGCTTGGACATGGCTTTATACATCAGGCACAGATTGCCTCTGGGCAGGGAGTATGGCACTGTGTGGAGCTGCAGTTTGTTTAATCAGGCAACACATGGCATCTGTTAGAGCTCTTTGATCCTCCTGGTGAGGTACTTTTGGGGTCTTTCCAGTTGATGGAGGTGTCTGCTGAGGTACATCCCACAGGGGCCATTGTACTCAATTGTGAGGCTGATGAAGGATGACTGAAGAGGCACGATGACCTCCCCTGATCTAGATCTGATTACCTTCATAATTAGGTGGGTATATGGTATGTTTCTGTAACCACTACAGCCACATGGTTGTCAAATGCAAGGTATCTATCAACTTGTGTCCCCAGGTCTCTTATTACTTCTAAAGTACTTAATGGGCTAACACCTATGTGGTAATTGGTGGGCACTTGCTGTTTATCCACAGGGGATGACTATACACTTTTCTGCAATTAGCTTGATGACATGGCTCTGGCACCAGTTGTCTGTTTCTATGTGGCCCTTTTGTAGGATGCTTGTGTCAGCTGGAGGGTCAGATATGGTGCCCAGTTTGTAGTCCTCTGCAAACTTGTTCAGACACAGTCCTTCCATGTTGGCCTGTACCTATGGGAAATATATACCAAACAAGGGTGGTCCCAGGACCGAGCCTTGTGGGATGCCAGTTGTAGCTGGTTTGTAGTCTGACATGGCTGCAGCATTTCTGACCATGTCAGTTCTGTCCTTGGGTTGGTTTTCTTCCATCTACTGACATAGGGGTTTATATTTAAGCTGATGAGCTTATCTATAATGAACATGTGGGGTATTGTATGGAAGGCTTTTGCAAGATCCAGATAGGCTATGTGGACCACATTCCCCTCATCAATGGCCTTGATGATATGTTTAAGGGGCAGGATCTGCCCTTAAGAAATCCACGCTGGGTAGGGTCCAATGTCTGTAGGTCCCCAATATCTTTATTTCTGAGGTCCATGATGATCTTTTCCATAGCTTTGCAGACCAAGCTTGTCAGGATTCTGGGGTGATAGTTTGCGGTATCCATTCAGGCACCACCTTTGTGGAGAGGGACCACTGCTGCTGTACACTGCTCTTTGGGTACATATCCTGTGGTAAGGCTGAAATTGAGCAGTAGTGTTATTTGGAATTCCATTCTTCTTGGAGTTCATGTTGGACACAGCCCAGGACACCATCTCGTACCATTGATGCTGTGTGTTTTGCTTTGAAGATGCTGGCTGTTACCTCAGCATCTGCAGTGTCAGTGGGCCAGCACTCTGCTGGGATAGATATTTTGCATTTTGGGGGGGGGGGGGGTTGCACTGAACCTGTCAGGTTGGATGTTGGCAATGTGTGTGGGTTTGGTGTATTTTTTGTAATATTTGGTAATTCAGAGCATATCTGTGAATTCCCAACAAGGTTCCTACCATCAGTTAAGAAAGCCTTGTGATTATCCTTAGTGTCCTGTACAATTTGTATCTTCATAGGTTCATAGGTTCATACTAGGCTATCTGCCCTAGGGCATTTATAAGCCTAGCCAGAGTGTGTGTGGCTTTCACCACCCCTTGCTATGTGAATATTATGCCCATTTAGGGTTTACTTTACTGTGCCTCTGCCTAGATGTGACACAGTGAAGACTCCCAGTGTAAATGTACGATCTCCCATCCACTTGGCAAGATTCCTGTTGAAGAGAGTCAGTGAGGGGCTCTGCCTAACATGGAGTGGGATTCTGTTCCAGAGTGTAGGGAGCCTCTGGGTTATGAATCTGTCCCTCCAGCACATACTATTTATTTATGTGTTGAGGTTGACATCTCTCGCTCTCGCATCTCTGATGGATTTGGATTTTCTGAGGTGGAGCATGTCCATTAATTCTGTATTGGACATGGCCTTGTACATCGGGCATACATCGCCTCTGAGTATGCAGTATGTGACTGCATACAGCTGGGGTGTCTTCAGCCAGGCAGCATATGACAAATGTTTGAGACCATTTATCCTCTTGGTGAGGTACTTTTGAGGTCTTTCTAACTGCTGCAGGTGTCGGGTAAGGTACATCCCAAATGGGGCATTGTACTCAATTATGGGCCTGATAAGAGAAGAGTATAGGGGCACAATGACCTCTCTTGATGTAGATGTGAATCCTTTCATGATAAGGTGGTCAATATAGAAGGACTTCCTAGCCACATTGGCAATGTGAGTGTCACATGAGAGGTTACTGTCCACTTGTGTCCCTAGGTCCCTGATTACTTTTTCCATACGTAATGGATTACCACCTATGTGGTAGTTTGTGAGTACCTTGTTTGGTATTTGGAGAGACATTCATACTCTCCAGTGTCTTCAGGAAGGCTGAGTGGAGTTCCTGGGTTTGAGGGGGTGGTCTGTAGCATGCTACAAACTGTACAGCAGTTTTGCCTATGGTTAGTTGCACATGGATGGTCTCCGATGCTTCGTGCATTGTCAGTAACCTGGACGTGTGGGTATTTTTGCTGAATATGGATACTCCCTCTCCTTTTGTGGTTTGGTCCTGGTTTTGGGGCCGAAAAGCATGATATGAGGTATAACCTGGTAGTGCTGGGGTGCTCTCAGGAGCCTTGATGCAGGTTTCCGTCACTGTACAGACATCAATGTTCTCCATACTGGGGAGGGCCTCGAGAGCATGCATCTTGAGGTTTAGACTTCTGGCATTGAGCAGCATTACCCTTATGTTTCTTCCGCTTATGTTTTCTAGGGAGGTGGGTTTGTCTTTTCAGCCATGCCTACAAAAGGCTCTATGGAGGTGGCAAGAGCCTTAGCCAATATCTAGATGCCCAGGGGTGACAGGTGCTAGCCATCCCTGGCAAAGCAGCGTGGCTTGTCAAACATGACATCCCAAGCAGACAGACATTGGATCCCCTTGGAATGACACCAGTAATTGAGCCAATTGTTAAAGCTGATCATTCTGTGTTTGTACTGTGGCATCATTCTTGGTGAGGGTAGGATGCTGCTCAGGGTCAGAGTCATACCAGCCTGGCCTACATAATCGGAGAGCTCCTCTATGTCTCTTTTCATGTAGTCCAGGGAGGTACGTCTCAGGTCATTCACACCAGCATGGACAATGACTGAGTCATATTTGTACTTGCTTTGGAGTGACCTGCGTGCTTGTGTTATGTGGTGGATTGTAGCAGCCTACAGGCAGCTTACTGTACCCTTTTCCTTGTTCAGTCTGGTGAGCGGGACATCAGTGTGTCTGACTATGGAGTCACCTATTACAAGTGTATCAGGCATGTTGTTTGCCCTTACGGGCTGTGACTGTTTGGCACACCGACTTTGTGTACTATGTGTTGCATGTGCTATGTTTGGAGGTAGTGGTTGCTTGGGTGTCTGCTTTGGAGGCCTCTGTTGATTTGGTGGATTTTTAATTAGAGCCTCCGGGAATGTTTTTGTGTGTTTATGTCTTTGGTTTGCAGTTGTGATAGGTCTATGTGAGACTGGGTTTGTGGTGTGTGTGGTTACCTTCTCCTCCTGACTAGTTTTGACAGTACTGAGTTGAGAGAGCTCAGCCTCCAGTTTGGATAAATGGCTGCATCTCTCACATATATTTGTATTTCTTGGGGGGGGGGTTGTCTGTGTACATGGGGCAGGTGTAACATTGCCCAAGATTCACAGATTCAACTTGTTGTAGCTGGCCTTAGTGGATTTTATGAGTGGCCATATTTTATTGCCATAATACTGATCAGAGATTACTTCCCTTTTTGGGTTTGCTCTATCATGTAGTAGCTTCCTCATTCTCTTGCATGGTTTGGTAATGGCTGGGGTCCACCATGCCAAATGCCTGTGTGTATGGAATTGGGCCTTGGTTTTATTTGGGATTGCATAATCCATGCATTCCTGAAAGTGTTCATAGAATGCATTTATAAAGGGTTCTGAGGTGTGGCCCATATTTTCCACAGGCACAGGGCCTTTAATGGATTCCACATCAGTTTGGAGGAGTGAAACATTTCCTTTACACATGTTTTTCACTGTGGTTTTCTCACCAGGGACTGTGGTCAGGATGTGAATATCCAGTGTGATTACTCTATGGTCTGATCTTACCAGTGAGGGATACACTTCTCATCTGGCCATAGAGTACCCATGTTGCTGATTATCACATCCAGTATGCTTACCCCTTTTGTGGGAGTGGTACATTGTTCCTGAGCATTTTGGTTTATGGATTCTAGGAACCTTTGGTCTAGGGTGTTGGAGCTGGAACAATGCTCCCAGTCTATGTTTGAGTATTTTCATTCACCCAATATAATGTTGTTTGGAGAGCTTGATATTTCCATGTGTTCCAACATAGGCCAAGTGCAGTTCCTGGCATTAGGAGGGTAGTCTGTAGCAGGATACAAACTGGGAGGCAGTTTTAGCCACTGTTACTTGACCATGGATAGTCCATGCTGCTTCTTGTTGTGGTACCAACATGGGGGTGTGGTTATCCTTGACAATTATTGCTAGTCACCCTCCTTTTGTAGTTTGTTCCATGTTTTGGGGCTGTAAAGCATGATATGAGGTGTAACCTGATAGTGTTAGGGTGCTCTTGTGAGCCTTGACCCAGTTTTCTGTTACAGACCAGATATCAACATTCTGCATGCTGACGGGAGTTTAGACTGCATGCATCTTGCAGTTTAGACTTCTGGCATTGGGTAGCATTACGTCTAGGTTGTTATCCCTTGTGATACCTATGGAGGTGGGTTTGTGTTTTGAGCCTTACCTATTCAAGGCACGGTGGGGGTGACAACAGCCTTTGCCAGTATCCAAAAGGCCAGGACTGATAGGTGCACACCATCCCTAGCAGGTGGAGCATCGTGTCTTGCTCAGCATGTCATCCCAGGCTGGCACACATTGGATCCCCTTTGACTAACAGCAATACTTAAGCCAATTATTGTAACTGATCATCTCGTCTTCATATTGTGGCATCATGCTTGGGGAGGGTAGGATGTTAGTCAGGGTCATCAAGTTTGCATATACTACATGGTGTTACATTGCTTAACACATGGCAATCATGCCTCAGGTGGTGCTGCAGGGCTGTCTATGTTGGATGCACATACTAAACTCCCTGTACATGTTTGAAAGCAGGTTGTGTCAACTTAGGCATCCCTTTTACTATATGTGTGAGTCAGAGAGAGGTATCATTTCCAGGGTTCCTACTGAGTCAGTGTATGTGCTATGCGTTGCCGCTTTGCCAAGGCCAAGGCATACTGGGCACGTCTCCTTCTGCCTACTGGGGCAGCCTCAGGTTGTTCCTCCTCCGAGTCACACTCTGCCTGTGATTGGCTTGGCAATGGTGGGGGGCTGTTTGGTCCAGCCCTATGATGGTCCTGCTGCAGCTGTTTTTGCAGAATCATATTATGTAGTATAGCACATACCATGACAATTTGGGTACATGTAGTTGGTGAGTACTGCAAGGCTCCACCAGATGTGTCCAGGCACCGGAACCGTGACTTGAGCAGCCCAAACACACGCTCGATTACATTTCGTATTTGTGCATGTGCCTCATTATGGCATTCTTGTTCAGGTGTGTGTGCATTTCTGATGGGTGTCATCAGCCACGGCTCCAGTGCATAGCCAGCATCCCCTACTAAGTGACCATGTGGGATGTCCCCATTCGCAAATGTCTGGTACAGCTGCATCAGATGCCAGATATGGGAATCATGGTAGCTTCCAGGGCAGCCAGCACACACATTCATTATTATGCCCTGGGCATCACACACGACCTGGCAGTTGATGGAGGGGAAGCCCTTGCAGTTAATGTAGGCCCTACCCCGCTCACCGGCTGGTGCTTTGATGCGTATATGCGTGCAGTCTATTGCACCCACTACCTCAGGGTATTCCGCTATTTGCTGGAAGAGATGCATATTGCTGGCCAATACCTCACGGGAATTGGGGAAATATACTTTCTCACCAACATGTGCTGACATGGCATCCAGGAACTGGTGCAGTACCCTGGATGCTGATGCCTGTGATATCCCCATCATATCACCAGTTGGTCTCTGGAAGGTACCTGTTGCTAGTATTCTTAGGCCAACACATACCTTGGTTTCCACTGGGATGGGTTCCCCTCTGTTGGTTCTGTGTGTGAGGCGTGGCCTGCACAGCTCAACAATTTGCTGCAGGAGGTCTCTGTCCACTCTATAGCGCTCCACTATCTCCAGCTCATGTAACCCCTGGTAGGTGACCCTGGGCCTGTACACTCTTCTCCGTCTCCTCACTGTGGGTTGTCCAGCAGCATTTGCATAGTCACCACCCTCAGCAAGTTGCATATGTCTCCTTATAACAGCTATGGCAGCCCCTAGCATTTTTGGTCTGAGTGAACCTTTTTCATTTTTCACTTCTAATAGCTTACTCCTCTGTTGCAGTGTCTCTTGAGAGAAACATTCTGTACTGTTGTTTGCAGAGTTTTAAGTGCTGGGCTACTGTTCTGCCTGTGCAATTGCTCTCTTCTGATTGTTTTCACCTGCTAGCTCTGCCAGTGATCCCTGCTAGCTTCCTACTATTTCCCATGCTTCCTTTTCCCCTTCTGCTTCCTCAGGGGGGAGCGATGCGCATACCAGCGAAAACACACTCACAGTGGCTAACACGCGTGCAGACATGCTTAGACGGACTAGAATCTGCTTATTCGGGTTAAAACCCATGCACACCAGTGCAAACAAGTTTACAGGTGTTTAAACAGGCTCCTACATGCATATTCTGCCTTAAACGTGCGCACTCACACTTACATTGGCGCCGCACTCTAGCTTACTCGTGCCTACCAGTGTGCGCATGTGCGCATGCACACCCTGCAAGAAACTTTGGTGTTATCCATAGTGTACACCTTCCATTTCTTGGCTTTCCCATGCCTACTTGTTGACACTACTCTTTCCATGATGTGTGACTGACAGCTTTCACATGCCACTGTGCTCCAATGAGCTGCATTCCTTTCATACATTCCCCCCTGTGATGTCACTTATCTCCTATTCTGTTACTCCCCCTTATCCTACTTCTACACTGCACGGAATGTGCTCATTTCCAGTGTAACAGTACGATTCACTATCTTACCACTCATTTACATAGGATTGCCTACTAATGCTTAGTTACATGTCTTACACTAAGTTTCCCCCCTTAACAACCCCTACTCGGTGGCCATGTTGTTTTAGCCTGCTATTCCCTTCCATTGTAAATTCATGCTTTGTTTGTGGGTTTGATTTTTTTATTTTTCTGTTTTTTATAGCGCAGCCCGTTTGCGCGGCGCTGCGCTACGTTTAAACATCGGCAATCGCCAAAAAAAATATATATATATTTTATGTTTCCATTGGGGTATATTGCCAGTGGCCACATATTTGCCCATTGGCATGCTGCCTGGGACATTTGCAACCTTTATTTGGAGCTGACAAGGCTCCATTGTGTTATTTGCAGAATGGTACTCAGTTATCAACTGAGTAAATTTCTGCAGATAACATGGCTCTTACACGGGCAGGTTTCTGCTTCCTGGATCATGAAATTACCTCATTTGCATGCCCTTTGGCTTCAAGTGAGGTAATTAGCATATCCACGCCCTGTCCGTGTAAGAGCCGTTTTAGGTGCTCTCTTACACGCACATTCAGGCTGTTCCTGGATCACGATGGCTGCATGGAGTCTTACACTATTCTTAGACTCCGTGCAAGCCATTGTGAATCCTGCCTATAGTCTTAATGCAGCTTTGCTATATAATAGTTTTAAAGAGGAAATGCTGTTATACATAGTCACATTATATGTGTAGATATGTGTGTGTGTGTGTGTGTATATATATATATATATATATATATATATATATATATATATATATATATATATATATAGTTCTACTTTTTTTGATCGAAATACCATTATTTTGAACAAAAAAAAAAAAAACTACAACCTTACTTTCGCGAAAGTGCACTTCATTGAAAGTGCACTTTCACAAATTCTGGTTCAGCGAACCGGCAATCTAAATAAAACAGAGTACTACAGTGGGGATAAGAGAATATACCTGTTTCCCCATTGTAGTGCACTCTCAGATTTAGTATATTTAATGTAGTGGGGGTGTGGGGGGCAGGGGCCTTGCCCCCCTGCAAAACAGATTCTATACTTGGGTGTGGGGACATGCCACTGACTACACAAGCAGGAGTTTACTACCACATCATGCAGATCAACAATGTTCTGCACATCGTGGTGGTAAATGTGATTCTGACACATGCGAATTAGCCAATAATGAGGTCTTACCTCATCATTGTTAACATGTCTCTGAATTGCAAATTGGAATGTCATTCGTATTTTCTAGGAACATTCTCAGGAAAACATGTCATGATGCTCAACTATAGATTGCACGTACTCTGTCAGTTTAATTATACAGAAAAACTATAATCGTATTTCTCTTCAGACAAATACAGTCAAAACAGATCTGAATATATACATGGATAACACTGTTAGGATTTTAAAATGTTTACATTAATGTAGCAGACAGCCTCTTCTGGTGTGCTTTATTAGCCAAAACCTGAAGTGTGCGTCAGTTAATCTGTTTTTATATTTTGTAGATGAAACCTGTTTCTGGCAATAGACAGTGCCACACTTCATGGAAAAAAATCAATGTTTTCATTTTACATCTGATGTAATGCAAACTCAGTACAAATATTTTCTGGACAGTTATAGTATAATATATAAAAAAATCACATGCTCATTCCTTACAAAAACTGAATATAACAGAACCAGCCGAGCTTGGTAGACTATGACTGAAACATATGTTTAGGCTTGGGTTTGGTGTCTACCTACAGAAGCCAGTATTTCCAACATTGTTTGACATCCAGTTATGGTCTTTCCATTCTATGTTTTGGCAGTTGTGCCATAAAATCGATACAAAGTTTTTTTTTTTTTGTCGAGGTACACATGTTACTGTCCACACAACAGTGAGCATTATAATATGCCAGCTTCTTTAAGAAGGAAGCTGTTTTCATTACATAGGAAATTGACTGTCCCATGATTGAACACCAGTATGTCTGTTTAGGTATGCTGTAAAAGGTCAGCACTCAGTGCACTCAATGCATGTGCCACAGGAGCACTCACAGCACGACATGCCCCAAATTAACATTTCACTGCCATGGATTCACAACATGTGGTGATATATGATTGTCCTACATAAAAGTAGATATGAATAACCAGATACAGTGATGTTTATGCAACATCAGCACAGTCATATAATCTTGTCCCTTTCAGGAATTGAACAGCAAGCAATGTGATTCTACTGACTAGTGACATCTGCATGAATAACAAGCAATACAGTGGAAGTCTTGCAACTAGTATGGACAATCCACCTATGCTAACTTATTACATCAGATATATGTGTGGTAAGGAATCTCTGCGATGAAAGAGATCATGGGGAACTCTCACACTGTACATAGATACTTTATAACTATGGTACATGTCATACGTGCATTACAACAGTATAAGACACAACAATGCTAACGGCACTGAATGTGGATGTTGAACACATGAGTACTTGACAGCAGAAAATACTTAATATTTGACAGTATGAATGCACCATGGCAGAAATGTCATTACATTTGTGACGTATGTGGTTATGTGAAGTCATTACATCATGTGTGGCTGTAATTGCTGAAGTAATTCCACAACAGACAGCACGTTGTCTTATTCCCTCATATCAGAGGATAACACTTCCTATACATATGTTATGTAAGGAACAAGAAAGCAAATGTCATCATTACTGTGAATAAAAGCATTGCTATGTGAAAAATTGTCCTAACTTTTAGCAAGAGGGATCAACATCTATATGCTTACAAAGGAAATGTGCTTGACAACAGTGCTAGTGATATGTACAGTCACAATAACACTGACACAATGTAGTCTCAGCAGTAATGGATGGATTTCAAATAACTATCCAAGATAAGAAGCTAAACATCATTGCATGAATCACAAGCACCACACAACCATGTTCAGGTACAAATGAGACAGTACACAGTTAAATGGATGACATTACCACTGTTTATTTGTTGGATGTTTATGTTAAAAAGTGTAACCCATCTAGGTTACACAAGCTAGAGAGCACTGCATTTATCACAAGCACCTGAAATGAAGTCTGTCTCTTAACAGGAAACAGTGCATTTTTGTCAGGATGACCTAATTAGTGTGTTTCACAGAGGATGTTTTCATAAAAAGGATAAAGGAGCTGTGAAAACAGTTAAATGTATTATCTCAGGAAACATAGTTACACCACCAAATGATACATAAAGTCTCACACATAAGTCTGCCATGTTGAGCATCAAACCCCTTACCTATTTAGGTTACACAACCTAGAGATCACTGTATTAAATGCAAGCGCAACAGGAAGAAACTGACTTTTAAGGGGAAAGAGTGCACTTTTGTTAGGATAATCTCATCAGAGTGCTTCATTTCAGACAGGATGTTTCTGTAAAAACTGGGGTAAGGGAGCTGTGGGAACAATTAAATATAAACACAACAAGGAGGCTAAAGTGCCCAAATGAAATCAGTAAACCAAAAAAGAGAGCACTCTGACAGGCTACTTCCTATGGACCACACAATGATTATTAAATTCAACAAAAATCACTTGAATAGCCACAAATAAAAACCGTATAAAACCATGAAAACTTTAACAGTTCAGTGCGTTTCCATCCATTACAATTAGACCATCAGATGAAACACAAGAAACTAAAATGTTATTTATATACCCTCATTAATTAATCAGTGATTAACCCCTTGTGTCAATTGTGAACCACTCAGTTAAAATTACTAACAATGTATTAAAGGAGGGTATGGTCTGAATAACCATAATATAAATAAATATAAAAATGCCATTATTAAAAATATATATATATGTGTTATAAAAACTTTAAGATCACACACCCATCTTAAGTCTCTGCCTCCATCTAGTAGTAAAAGCTATACACCTATAAAATATAATAAATATAAATATAAATATGAATGTATAAATCAAAAATATGTGTGTTAAAAAATAAAGGGTGGGCAAAGTAGATTGTCACTGAAGAAAGAAAATGGTGGCTCACAGCAATATGTAGCCAACAGGTGCAACTAAACTAGTGAACCAAAACACTCAGTTACACTTAGTGAATGGCTGGATTAGAACCCTTGAAATTATTCAAAAGACATTGTATACATTTCTGCATTAGCTCCTCACACCACAAAGGAATAGCTCATTTACAGTATTATTATAACACTAATGAAAACTTATTGAAGAATGAAGGGTGAAAAGAGAGAGTCAGGGACAGATGCAGAGAGGAATAGCAACAATATGTTTTATGGGACATGTAGGAGCATCTGTATGGTGTTTTAGTCTTATTAAATTGTCAGTATTCTATCATGCTCAGTACAATAAACTAATTGTTACAGGTGCAAATAGGAGTGGGAGAGTGCAATAAAAAAGAATACCTAACCAGGATAAGGTTGGCTCCATTGTATTTGAAAATGATGTCTTGCTGCACTGTTCCAATATTATATTAAGGAAATGTGTTATATGTATAGAAATACAGACATTTGCAATTAAATATACAAATATGAGATATCATGAAGTAATACAATTGATATACCACTATAGTTGAACCCACGACACTATGCCAAAACATCAAGCTACAAACAGGGTAATTTTTCAACACATCACATAGAAATTCCTAATGTAATGCATACGTCATCCTAAGAATTGTTTAATTAGCTGTATCATAGTACTGTCTTTACTGTTGCTTTACTCTGTATTCCCATAGTGCAGTGGATTTGAGCGCATTTGCATAACATCAACTGGACCACTGCAGGTAAAATTAAAATCTTCAGCTTTTGCACTCATGATTGCTGCCCTACCCAAACTCTGTGCAAATGCTGAGAACATAAACTGAAGGCTTTTGCATGAGCCACTTCTAGCCATTGTGTTGTGTATGAATTCATTTTTAACCAGGTTACATGTGCGAAAAAGTGGTGGATAGGATAGCGGTGAAAATAGGGATGATAAGCAGAGAGAGGCACCGAGGGAAAAGAATGCAGGAATGAGCAGGAGGGTTATGGGAGAGCACCATAGCTATCTGCATCATTACAACATAAAAGTATAATTGTACACACAATTTCATGACTTTGCAGAGGCACCACACCAGGAATGAGTGACTACAACAGAATATTGTTGTATGGCCAATTGGACCAAATCATTTGTGTCAGGATGATACACAGATGAAGTGAATTGCTATACATGGAGCATAACTTTTTGTTTGTTTTTTTTTGGGACAGTTGCCCATTTTTTTTCTTAGGGGAGAGAAGAATGTTGAGAAAGGTATTCAGGAATGAGAGAGTCAGGTAGATAGGGTCAGGTAGGTAGGGTAGGTTAGGAAACATCTACAGACATATAGGACATACAAGACAGACAGAGATGGTGATGGAGAAAGAAGGTTGGGGACAGCATGATAGGGGATAGGTAGAGGACACCAGCGGTACACCCATGTTCAACTTAGGAACAGTAAGAATCTAGTCCTTACCCTCAGAACTCTCATCACTGTCTACTACAGCAGCTTCCTGAGTCGGAGTCAAACGTGACATCATCTTTACAATGCGACACAGAATCTTTTCAGCCCTGTCTATAGATGCATCAAGGCCCCTCTACATTATATCCTCCACCAACCCTGTCAGCTCCTGCTGGTTGACAAAATCACTACCTCCAATACTACTACTCCCAAAGGGTACTACTGCACCAGCAGCCAGGGCAAAGCTACCTGATGCACTTGGTGCAGGTAGGGCAGGGGTTGTGGAGGCAACACTGACAGGTTGTGACCCTGAAGTGCTGGAAGTTTGTGAGTTTGTGCTGCCATGTAGATGCATGGCAGGCCAAGCCTCAGTGGTCTGTGTACCTCTCTGTGCTGTTGAAGATTAAATTTTATCAGCAAGTTTTGCAAATGGCCAATTATGAGAGAGAGAGAATGAGAGAAAGGATAGGGGAGACAAAAAACAGATAATTAGATGCATGGTTTTGCAATACATAAACAATAATGATAATTTACAGCTTTGCAACATCTATATATAGTGGACATTTTTTTTTTATGTCATTAAATACAAATGCTACAGCTCTGATGTAAGAAACAGCTGCTTTATTTAACTATGATGGATTAGAATTATGCATTCTAAATTAATAATTACAATTAACAACATGTAATTCTTCCTGACAGAGTAATGTTAAGCTCTTATAAATATTTATTATTTAAAAAAGTATCTTCTGGGTACTGAATCCACACACAATAAATCTGATATTCTAATTGCTTAATGCAAGCAGCAAGAGTTATTGGGGAAGGCATGGATGCTTGAGGTGACGTATTGGGTATGCTTGCTCAAGATGCTAGTGCCTGAAGGAATGAAAATAACAATATGGCATGAGTTTTTATATGAATCGTACTTACCCTGTGCCTCTCCCAGGCAAGTTAATCTGTCCTGGTGTGCCTTGCAGTTTGCCGTTATCCTATCTGCAGCTGTACAGCACAAAAAGACAAGAAATATAAACAAAAACATAGAGTAACTGCGTTGGCTGGCTAGATAATTACTGTCATATTATTGACAGGTTATGGGTTAGTATACTTATACAACTGGGAGGGTGTTAACCATCCTAAAAGGTTCCAGTGTTCAACAATGGACTGCTTAATGGCATGTCTTTTAAGGTTTGCACTTTGGGAGGTGAAAGATACTGAATTCTGATGTATTGTTATGTTGGGGCTTAGCTAAAGTTAAAATACTATTGTAACAGCTGGGAATTAAATGCATAGGATAAAGTATGCAAACACTGTAACTTAATGTACTGACATTGCCACTTCCTTTTCTATATGGAAATTTGACATATATTAATTTCTGAGTGACTATAGATACACTTCAATGAAGCCTGTATGTGTGTGGTTGTAATTATGATTTGAAACTCATTCCTATATAAAAATAATTGTTTTTTGCAAAGAAATATGATTCAGATGGATACAGCTGAATATGATGATTAATACATGTCAGTTTGTGTTACATATATAATTCATAAGACACAAAGGTCCTAAACACATAGTTGGAATATGTGATGAGTCATGATGATTATAAGAAAAATATTGTGCCCATCATACATATGCAAGTGAATTTTATATGAAATGTATTCATTGTCATGTCTAGGAAAATGGACACACATTAGGTCGTGTTTATCTGTAAAACATTAATCATATATATGCTAAATAGCATAGTTTCATTATGCAAAGCATACTGATATATTGCTTGCAAGAAACAGGTTTAAAATTATAAATTTTCTTTAGTGTTACAGTCTTTTTCAAAAATGTGTAAGAGATAGGCTTCTTACATCCTTTTTAGAAAGTATCATGTAGTTGGATTTGAAGCCTTAATAGGCTGTATTATTTATCTAAAGTCACTGACCTTGCACTTTGTGCCACAGGTATAGGTCTATGAGATATGGAATTTCTCCTCTCAGTACTGTCCAGACCATTGCCAGGCATGTTTGAACTAGCTAAGGCAACCTAAAATGCATTTTCACTTTTTTCCTAAGCTACTGATCCCTTTTTGCACTCTGGTAAGCAGAAAGTAAATGTACCTTAAAATGAAAAAAAAATGATAAGTAAATATTGTGAAGAATTGCAATGTGATCTCTAAAGAGGATTTGAACAATGCTTCATGTGTCTTCTTTCTCTTGATTCACTACAGTTACACCTTGTACCACAGAATTTGACATCTGTCAGGTGCATTTACTGAAGCAAGTACTCTCCCTGTTGTGGGGGGTGGGGCACTCAACGGTGCCAGGCATATTTGTGCTATCTAAGGCAGCATAAATTAAATGTTTCACTGTTTTCCTTATGTAGTGAACTCTGTTTGCAAGCTGCCAAGTGGAGAGCAACTATACCTTAACATGAAAAAATGGATAAGTAAATACTAAGACTAATTTCAAAGTGATCTCTAAAGAGGATTCAAACAATGCTTTGTGTGTCTTGTTTCTCTTAATTTACTTCAGTTACACCTTGAATCTGACATCTGTCAGGTGCATTTTCTAAAGTAAATACTCACCTTGTTGTGGGGTGCTGTGCAAATATGCCAGGCATAATTGTTCTACCTAAGGCAGCCTAAACTAAAGTTTTCACTTTTTTCTTTTGATAGTGAACCCTATTAACATACCACCAAGTGGAGAGCCAATGGAAAAGACATTAGATGAGGAATATATCATACAGAAATTTCAGAAAGTAAATAAAATGCAATTCATGGGTATATGTAACAATGACTGGAGCAAGAAGTACACAAGTGAAAACTTCTTCATTCTTGCATCTACATGCAACATTGGGCATATACTTTGTAGAACACATTATCAGACTTGTAGTTAATGACAAGTAATGTGAAAGTGGGCAGACTAAAATACATGTTGTTAGCAAAACTGGCGACAGTTGATTTTTAAGCAAGAATACACAAGTATCACAAAATATGATTAAACATGTATTCAGACAATCCTCTGAAAAAGTATCAAGTGGATTTCAGCCATGCATCAACTATCCTTTATCTATAAGCTCACTGCACTTCTGCTTTATGCCACAGAGAAAGTTACCTGAGTATTTTCTTTCCTGAGTACTATCAAGAATGCCGATGGCCATGCAATGCTACCTGGCTAGTTTGCCCTACCTATGACAGCTTAAACTAAATGTTTTACTTTTTTGCTTAAACCATGAAAGTGATTGTCTCACTACCAATTGGTGTCCAAATGATGCAAGAAAAAATAGCATAAAAATTATTGTAGATAAATGCTTTACATATACAAGTTTGACCAAATTTGTTATGTTGTAACAGGGACCAGTATAGACTTGAACCCTCAAACAAGGGCATTGAAAGCAATTATATCACACTATTTCCTAGAGATGTCATAGACAAAGACATATATTAGTAAGGTGATAAAGAGTTTAGATATAATGATAATTGTATTAAGTCACACTGAAGGTGCAACAGAGATAGGTTAAGAAAGTTGTCCCTTCACATTTGACAGTGAATGTCTGGATAATTGTGATATTGTAAACAATTAGTATAGGCATATACTCACAAAATATTTAAAAAAGACTGCAAACACTGCAGGTTTATTCCTTTCTTTCTCCCTGGTGCATCCTTTCATTATCTATGCTTTCATAATAGCAACTCTATCTCTGTTTTCTTACCATATGTTATCTTTAACAAGTTTAAAGTATTTAGTTAATATGAACAACATTTCTTACTAAGGGTCAGTAACTGTGGTCATTAAAGCCAGTATCTGAATGTTAGGATTGTCAATTTCCTAAATCAGTCAATGTACTGTACTTGCAGTCTGTTTTAAACTTTATTTTCCTTGACACATCCTTAGTAGGTGTATATCCAAGAGGGGAAACTAAGAAAGTTCATTTTTCCTACAGTCAGGGTAATCAGAATTATCTGCAAAGTATTAACAGTGAACACTTTTCAATGCTTGTCTTTACACAGCTAGGGCATGTGCATGTAATCATGTAAGTCCTTATACCATGTTTACATTCTCTACACTTAGTGTAGCTTTTATTATTCAGGAATGCTAATTATTTCAAACCTCCTTTGTATACTGACAGTGCTCACTGGGCTGACTCTCCACTGTGTAATGGAAATATTGTAGCTAATTCCCTTGTATCATGTTGCGGAGACTGTTTTAAAACACAGAGTTTATGGCTAGTAATCAAAACTTTGAGATAGATTTATCTACTTTTTACAGTGCTGTATTGTCAGGCTAACTTTGGATTTCTTAACTTAAGGTGAAGTACAGTATCCACTGAAAAGCATTTGTATAATGTTAAATGTGTTTACGTTTATCCCTTCCTTTTGCCATAGCCATGTCTACATTTCTACAATTATGCTATTGAATAGTACATGACCTATTTATTGTTTTATTTTGTGTATCATGTTTGCACACTTATTGCAGATGACTGTATTATAAGTATGTGGGAAGGTCTGGCATTTTTATCTGTGTTAGCAGTTGTGCATTTCTACCAGACTGAACTCCACAGCAGTGGGTATGGCAGTCATAAGCTGGGCATTAATCCCTACGTCACCCAATGGGTTGCTAACTGGCTTACTGATAGAACCTACAGTGTAAAAGTAGCTGACTCCAAATCCAGCTCTAGACAAGTGACAAGTGGAGTACCTCAGGGTTCAGTCCTGGGACCGCTCTTGTTTGGCATCCACTTCTCTGAAGTACAGGCCAACACTAAGGGACTCTGGCGAGCAAAGTTCGCAGATGACTGCAAACTGGGAGCCATTATTGAATCCCCAAATGATGTGGATACTCTACAAAAGGGAATTACAGAAGCAGATGCTTGGTGCCAGAGAAATGGGCTCAAGCTCAATGCCAAGAAATGTATAGGTATCCCCTTTGGGAAAAAACATGTATCTGTGAATTACCATATAGGTGGCAGTACACTAAACACCAAAAGTGTGATAAGAGACTTAGGGACACAGGTGGACAGTGGTCTCACCTTCGATAACCACATCGCCACAACAGTCAGGAAATTCTTCTATGTGGCACACCTCATCACTAAGGGCTTTTCATCCAGAAAAAAGGAAGTCATTGTCCCACTGTACTCATCCCTCATTAGACCCATTATAGAATACAATGCCCCATTTGGTATGTACCTCCCAAGACATCTGCAACAACTGGAAAGGCCACAGAAATACTTCACTAAAAGAATCACAGGCCTAAGGCAGATGCCCTACGCTGACCGCCTTAAAAACTCCAGCTATACTCTGTCGCATATCATCTACTCAGAGGCGATATCTGCTTAACATACAAGGCCATGTCAAACCCAGAGCTGTTGGACATGCTACACTTAAAGAAATCCCACTCCCTCAGAACCACAAGCTCCAGGGATCTAAACCTTGTCATCACAATAAACAAAACATGCTGGAGGGATAGGTTCCTGACCCAGAGACTCCCCAGACTCTGGAATAGATTGCCCATACATGTCAAGCTGAGTGCCTCTTTGGCCCTCTTCAAAAGGAACCTTGACGATTGGATGGGAGAAAGGAAATTCACCCCAGGGATCATGTCAGTCGACCGGCTAGACAGGGGTCCAGGGAAGTAAATAGTGTGGGAAGAAATAGCCAGGGAATTGTTATGGCTAGGCTTGTATAGGCCCTAGGGCTGATAGCCTAGTACCAACCTATGAACCTATGAACCTATAACACTTTCATATTACTTTTCTAATGCTGCATTTATAATTGTTATTGTTAAAGCAGCGATGAATTAGAAAGTTCAAACCTGTGTTATATCCATTACAGAAGTGTTATAAGGACTGTGTTGATAACTGAGTTTTAAATATACTCTTTTTTTTTTGTTGAGTGGGTTGGGGGGGGCCTAAATTTTGTGTATTCATAGTGAGTACTTAACACATAGAAACTGCTTGTGTGCATGTTGAATGCATACAGTCACACAGAAATGAGGACACAGCCATTCAGTTTATTTATTGTATATTTAATTTTTATTTAATTTTTTTAGTCTGTTTTCTGTTTTATCTCATACAGTGATATGGCACCCAAGAAGACACCTATACTCCATAAGCCACCATATAGTGATTCAAAAAATGAGGTAATTATCCATCCCTTATGTCACCATGGTGCTTTTCTGTTAGGGAAAGCTAGAGTTGACCAATCTGCCCAAGACAGCATATGGCAGCAGATAGTCAATGACCTTAATGCTGTCAGTGGGCATGATAGAACATACTCCTAGATAAGGCATAGACCAGACAAAATTATAATCTCTGCCTGCTGTAGGGCTGCTACAATTGCCTGAGAACAGATAGCTATAGAGGTGGTAGTCCTGCTACCAAACTGAAAGTGATGGGTTCCTGTCCACTATCACAGATCAGAATTATTGATGTTGGTGCAGATGTGCAACACAGACCCAACATGTCAAAAGCAGACCTTCCAGGTATGCAAGAAGCACGTGTCAGCACTTCTGTATTATACAAAGTCCCTCACTAGCGAACCCCCCCCCCCAGGAGTACCCACTTCCTTACTAAGTCTTCTCTTATTCAGTTACACCCCTAACTTCTTAATTTCTCTAGCATGTCGAAGGGCCAGATGCTGGCGTCCTCCCCTGTCCAGTTGGTGAATCTGGGAATATTGAGGCAATGTTACAATTGCCTCATGTACACAGACAACCCTCTCCTCCTCCCACATAACACAAATACTTGCGAGAGATGCAGCTATTTGGCCAAACTGGAGGCTGAGCTCTCTCAACTCAGGACTGGCAAGACCAGACAGGAGGAGAAGGCAACTACACACACCACAAAACCAGTCTCACATAAAGCTATCACAACAATGAATCAAACACATAAACACACAAAGACATACTCGGAGGCTCTGAGCAAAAATTTACCTAAACAGTAGAGGCCTCCAAAGCAGACACCCAAGCAACTGCCACCTCATGACACACCACAGGCAACACATAAACCACAAAATCAGTGTGCAAAGCAGTCACAGCCCTTAAGGCCAAATACAACACCAAACATACTTGTCATAGGTGAATCCATAGTCAGACACACTGACGTCCCACTCAACAGGCTGAATAAGGAGAGGGTCACAGTAAGCTGCCTATCGGGCGCTAGAATCCGCCACATAACACAAGCACTCGGGTCACTCCACAGCAAGTACAAATATGACACAGTCATTGTCCATGCTGGTGTGAACGACCTGAGATGTACCTCCCTGGACTACATGAAAAGAGACATAGAGGAGCTCTCTGATTATGTAGCCCAGGCAGGTATGACCCTGACCCTGAGCAGTATCCTTCCTTCACCAAGAATGATGCCACAACATAGAGACAAGATGATCAGCTTTAACAATTGGCTTAATTTCTGGTGTCATTCAAAGGGGATCCAGTGTCTGTCTGCCTGGGATGACATGCTTGACAAGCCACGCTGCTTCAAGGGACGGCTTGCACCTGTCACCCCTGGGATTCCGGATATTGGCTAAGGCTCTTGCCACCCCCATAGTGCCTTTTTTAGGCAAGGCTCAAATTCTAAACCTACCACCCTAGAAAACAAAAATGGGAAGAAACTAAGGGTAATGCTGCTCAATGCCAGAAGTCTAAATCTCAAAATGCACACACTCAAGGCCCTTCTCAGTATGGAGAACATCGATGTCTGTGCTGTAACTGAAACCTGGTTCAAGGCTCCTGAGAGCACCCCGGCACTATCAGGTTTTACCTCATATCATGCGTTCCAGCCCCAAAACCTGGACCACACCACAAAAGGAGAGGGTGTATCCATATTCATCAAGGATACCCACACCTCCAGGTTGGTGGCAACGCACGAAGCATCGGAAACCATCCAGGTGCAATTAACCATAGGCAAAACTGCTCTACAATTTGTAGCATGCTACAGGCCACCCTCTCAAACTCAAGAACCCCACACAGCCTTCCTGAAGACACTGGAGGGTATAAATGTATCTCCAAACACCATTATATTGGGTGACTTCAACTACCCGAATATAGACTGGGAACATTACTCAAGCCCCAACTTTTTAGCCCAAAGGTTCTTGGAGTTCATAAATTCAAATGCCATGGAACAACTAGTCACCATTCCCACAAGAGGAGAAAATATACTAGATCTCATCATCACAAACATGGGGACAAAATGCTCCACACCGGAAGCATATCCCTCATTGGTGAGATCAGATCATAAACTAATCTCACTGGAAATTCACATCCCGCCCCCACCCCAAACAAAAAAGACCACAGTGAAGAACTTCTCTAAAGCAAACTTCACACTACTCAAGACTGGTGTGGTTTCCTTCAAGGCCCCCGAGCCAGTGGAAACCATAACCCAAGCTGCGGAAGCCCTTACAAATGCCTTCTACAAACACCTCCAGGACTGCATGGATCAGGCAATCCCTAATAAAACCAAGACTCTTTCCACCAAGGGCAAACGTCCAGTCTGGTGGACCCCAGCCATAAACAAACTTTACAATAAGAGGAGAAAGCTGTTACATGATAGAGCAAAATCCATAAAAAGAGAAGACACCCTTGATCATTATTAGTAAAAAAATACGAGCACTCATAAAATCATCCAAGGCCAACTTTGAGAGAAAAATTGCCATAGATTCAAAAGACAATCATAAGGTCTTCTTCAGCTATGTTAGAAACCTGGGTGGAATCTCCCAGATATGCTCAGAATTAGTCCAAAATGATACAAAATCACTGAACCCACAGACATTGCCAACATACTGGCGGACAGGTTCAGTGCAAACTTCACCCCCCTCTCCCCCCCAAAAGGAGAGATAACTATCCCAGCGGAGTGTAGCCTCCCAGACATCTCAAATGCGCAGGTAAAAGCTGCTCTCTCTAAAGCTAAAAACACAGCATCAATGGGACTGGATGGTGTCCCCGGCTGTGTGCTACATGAACTCAATGAGGAACTAAACCCGCACATAAGGCAGCTGTTTAATCTTAGCCTTACCACAGGATACGTGCCCAAGGAGTGGCGTACGGCAACTGTGGTCCCACTCCACAAAGGCGGTGCCTCTACGGACCCTGGTAATTATCACCTCATAAGCTTAACAAGCCTGGTCTGCAAAGCTATGGAGAGGATCATAATGGAACTCATAAACAAAGACATAGGGGACTTGCAGACATTGGACCCGACCCAGTTTGGCTTTGTCAAGGGCAGATCATGCCTTTTGAACTTGGTCAACTTCTTCGAAACAGTCACCAAGGCCATTGATGAGGGAAAGGCAGTCCATACAGCCTACCTTGACCTTGCAAAAGCTTTCGACACAATACACCACTCAGGTATTATAGAGAAACTTACCAGCTTAAATGTAAACCCATATGTCACAAGATGGGTTGCAAACTGGCTAAAAGACAGAACCCACAGGGTCAGAGTTGCTGGCACCATGTCAGACTCCAAGCCGGTCACAAGTGGTGTCCCACAGGCTCAGTCCTTGGCCCCCTGTTGTTCGGCATCTACTTCTCAGAAGTACAGGCAAACATAGGAGGACTATGGCTGACAAAGTTTGCAGACACAGATATCCTTCAGAGGGGTCTCACGGAAACTGATAGCTGGTGCCAGAGCCATGGCCTGAAGTTAAATGCCAAAAAACGTATAGTCATACCCTTCGGGAAAAACAAGGTAACCCCAAGCTACCATATAGGTGGCAATCCACTAAGCACAGAAGAGGTTATCAGGGACCTGGGGACCCAGGTTGACAGTGGCCTTTCTTTTGGCACTCACATTGCTAAAGTGGTTAGAAAGACCTTCTACATTGCCCACCTGATCATGAAGGGATTCACATCCAGATCAAGTAATAATTACAGGCTCCACACGGAGATGTCCCTATTATATCCAAAGCTTCTCTATGTGTGGAGCCTGTAATTATTGTGTATACATCAACAGATCAGGGAGTTTTGTTCATCCTGACACTGGTAAGGAATTTAGATTTAATTGTAGAGCTAGCTGAGATACACAGCATGTTGTCTATTTAGCAACATGTGTTGAATGTCTTTCTTTTTATGTTGGAAAGACAGATAGACTTTTTAAAAATAGGATTAGGGAACATTTATATAATATTAGAACAGGAATTATTACTAACGCCCTAGCCAAACATGTAATGACAACAGGCCCCACGCATACATTTGAATTTATGGTTATTGAAACCATTAAACCTAATTATAGAGGGGGGAGTGTAAGTAATGTGACTGAGGAAAAAGAAATGAAGTGGATTATTCATCTCAGAGCTGACACGGGGAAGGGTTTGAATGAAAGAATATCTATTAAACCAGTTCTTCGTACAAAGAGCCTCAGAGTAAGGTAGTTATATAACACTAATGCTTATCCTATTTTCATATGTTCATATGTTCAAATATTCATATGTTTATAGACATTGATTGAGTATTTTAATTTTTGTGATATTTAGATGTTTATCTTTATACACATACTTGTTTTAATGAGACATAATCAATGTGTTTTTTGGTAATAAGCTTTATGAAAGGGTTTTCTATAATTGGATATGGAGTCAGAAACTATAGTTTGATCTAAGACTTCTTATATGTAAATTCATCTATGTATGGACGTTAATGAATAGTTTGTATATGTTGTATATCGATAAGTTCTAACTCCTAAGAGTATTTTTTATTTTGATGCTTGACAGTTATTATTTGAACACTGTTCTTATGATATGTCATCTTCAAAATAATAATAATTAATGATTTAATAATTTATTATCGTGCATTAAGGCTTTTATGTGTATTATTAATATATCTAGCCATGTATGGGTATTTGGTTATGTATATATATGTATATTATTGTTTAAGTTAAATGAATTTGTTGAATGGATTTTTAAGGGAAGGGAATGTTGTTAATGTTTTTATATATTTTTGAAGTTGTAAGGGTTTTCAGGTGTTTATTGAAGCAGGTCTGCAAAATTTCCACATACTAAGGTTTGTAAGAATTTATATATAGAATTATTATAGTTTGTCTAATATTGTTACTTATGGGATTTTGGTATATACTATGTTTTTGTTTATACTGCTGTTTATTGTTTTTTATGAATTAATTGATAGTATGATGATATATGTTTATTATGGGTCCCTGTATAAGGTTCGCTTGTTTGTGGAAACGCAGCGTTATAAATATGTCTGGATTTTATAATTGAAGCACTGGTTAATGCTTCCATGGAGACTCTTTGAAGTATGTTTTTAGGATTATCTGTCTTAATATTTATTAGAAATGTCGGTTTCCTCAATTTGGATATTATATGGCATTTGAACAGTCATGATCCTTACTTTAACCATAAATGTTATGTTGTAAAGGAAATGACGTGTTTTTTGATGCTTTTTGATTGGTAACATTGTTTTTAAATTTACTTTGATACTCAGTTCACTATGGTCTGATGAAGCAATTTTGTGAAAGCGCTTACCACCGACTGAGTGCACAATAAACTTCTTTAACTGTTTCTATATATTTGAAGGACTTTGCTTTTATTTTTCGAAACTTGAATATCTTGGATTATATCACTTTGGAATACTAATGAACTGCTGCATGGTTGCTGTAGCTGTATGTTTTATTCTGTGGTAGATATATATATATATATATATATATATATATATATATATATATATATATATATATATATATATATATATACATATATATATATACATATACATATATATATATATATATATATATATATATATATATATATATATATATATATAATGCATATATAGACAGAGCCAGCACTAACTGTGAGCCAGACTACAGCCTTACAGAAATAGTGGATATTGTTTTGGGTTAGGTGTAGGACAGCCAATTGTTCATTAAATTTTTTATGAGAACCATTTTAATCTGCACTTTTGAAAGGGACTGCTCTCTTTTTCTTGCTTCATTTGCATTGTGAAACTTAGCAGACTTTTCTCCTTTCCTGTGCTTTCCATTCCTCTCCTACAGACACTTCTGGATTGCAGGCTGCCAGCCCACCTGTACATGGTAAGCACTCATTTGTTTATTGTTAATACGGTATATAAGGAGATTCAGGTCTACATGACAGTAAAGATTTTTAGCTTTAGCTTCTGTTAAGAAGTTTAACATAACTTTATTATAAGGAAAATATGTTATCAATTTTATTCTCCATTTTTTTGTTTGATGTGTTTATAGCTTGTTATCATAAGTGATCTTGAGAGTGGCAATGTGAAACTCCTACCACCTGATGTTGAAGTATTGGTAGCCTCTGATGATGATCGTGATGAAGAATAGACACAGTCTGGGGGTGCAGATGGTCAGTCCGACATTGAGGTTGTGACTCCCACATTCCCTGCTCATGTTTTACACACAGTCAGTATGCTTATGCATACCCAGAACAAAGAAACCTATTTTATAGGACAGGCTGACGTTGGCACAGTTGATCAGGCTAGTTTGGTTATACTGGTTGCAGAACTGGTTGCTTCTCCCAATAGCTGTCATGAGGGTATGGTACAACACAGCAGGGTCCATAGGGGTGCTTGGAGGAGACTTGCTATCCATTCTCTTCTTGAAGCTGACATTTCATTAGGTGCCACCAGACATATATGCAGGCTGTAGTGGAGGCACAGGCATATACCACCTGGGCCTCAGAAGAGAAAGAGAGAAAGATTGTGATTACTAAATGTCATGCATTCTGATGTGAGTGACTCCCTAAACTGTTTGGGCAACTCATTAGACATGATGAGTGACACAGTGGATTGGGCGGTTTCTGTGATAGAACATTTGTTGAAGAATCCACATGGCTGGGAGCTGCTCCATCTTCTGGTGTTAGCAGATCTGGCCATGCATGATCACACATCCACAGTGACACTACTTCCACTGCTCCATCAGTGACTGCAGTGTTCACACCTAGATGTGGTTGACCATAGGGTCATGGTTCTCGATGTAGTCCTAATGAGACCTTATCTAGCAGACCTTGCTTATGTTCATGTAACCCCCCCACTTCTAGCCAGGGCCATGGAAGCAGCAGTGCAACTCATTGCAGTGGTGGTTCTCATGGTCTGGGGCAATGATGCTGAACTGATTATTCTACCATGGACAGCTCACACTTGTCCAAGGTGCCATGATGTGCTTGATTATGTGCATACAGAAACATACAGATATTGAAAAAATAATTCACTTGCCCATACCACTTTACACACACATGCGAACTATCTAAACAGTACTGTTGACTGCTGTACATATGTTTTTACTGGCCCATAACACTGTATGGTCTGAGAGATACATTTGTTTCTTACTTGCACACACTTACTCCTTTGGTATCATTCTTGTCCCTCCTCCATGTACAAATGATGATGATTGTGCCCTGCCCTTTGCACATGCCTTTGTGACTTATGGTTGCATATAAGTCTGATGCACACAGTGGATAGCTGATGCTTGCTTATTTACAAGATTGGATTTATCAATATGTATGGCATAGCCACAATTGTTGATTTCTTGTTCCTACATATTTGTGAATGGATTATTTCTATATTGTAGTACTGTATCATATTTCAGTTAGTATTGTTATTACAGCATTAGAAGCATTCATGACTTTAGTCTAGCTTCTTAGATTATTTGGGCAAATGAGGGTATAATTGAGCTGTTTCATGTTTTATGGATGATGGTCAGTTGAAATGCTTGATGCAAACTATTGGTTCTATCATGTAACTGCATGCTGCAAATATCTTACAGAGGAGATATTACTGACATAAATGTATACCTCAGACAAAAGGCTCTGCTTAGAGGCATATACAGATTGCCATATGAGAGTAATCTGTTATACAACTTGTGTTTTTTTCATTACAGGTTCCAGTTATCTTGTCATTACTACAGTTAAGCGTTGTGACTTTGGGGGTTGTCCCTGTCTGATGCTATCAAAACACAGTCATGACATGGTTAAGTAGATGCTGTGGTGTCTGACAGGTATCAGTTTTCCATTGTATCTATACATGGGATCTTAGGCTTTGACCTAGGTAGTGATTGTGTGTGCTATCCTTTGGCTGTTAGCCAGAGCCAGGGTATACTGTACACACCTCTGTCTGCCAGCACCATCTGTAGCTGGTGGCTCTCCATCAGACTCCTCATCTGTACCTGCTGCTACCAGCCCTGCCTGTGGTCCTTCAAACTATGGTCCTACCCCTTGCTGTCTGTAATGGAGATTTTATCTGAGAATAGTATTGTGTAACATGGTGCAAACTGTAAGTATTTCAGCATAGATGCCTCGGTCATATTGTAGTGCACCTCCTGATGTGTTTTAACACTGGAACCTTGATTTAAGCAAACCAAATGTAAGTTCTATGATATTTCTAGTTTCAGTTTGGGCCTCATTGTATCCTTGCTCATTGGGGTTGTATGTTTCACATGGGTGTCATGAGCCAGGGCTCCAGTGCATAACCTGCATTCCCCACTAGATGCCCTTGAGGAATGTCACTACTAGCAAACCTGGTGTACATCTTACAGGTGTGCCATATGTGTGAGTTGTCAAAATTTGTTTGCCTTTGTTGTCCATGGAAAGTGAGACTGGGTCAAACTCATTTTCAGCAGAGGCCCGAGGAGAAAACATTTAAGTTACATATGATGTATATTTATAATAGCAGGGTAAGAACATCTATACATGAGCTTATTTACACGATTAAATATTTTAAAATATTTCTTACATGAACATAGCATCTTAACACAAAAACAAGAGAGAAATTAACATAAATTGGATAATTATTGAATAGAGAAGTAGCATACAATAGCAATTCATGTATTAAAAGCATGATAATTGCAGGGAAAAAGATCAAACTGGGGTGTATTTGAGTTTAGTAACAATTTACAGACACATGAGTAGAATGCAGCTTATAAAATGATAAGAGAGATATGAAAGGAGAAGTTATGGAAATGGGAAGAAAGATAAATGGAAAGATGAGGAATTGTAGTTAGTTGTGGGCTGTGAGAGAAGGAGGAGGAAAAGTAAGCATTTATGAAATAAGTGCAGTATGAGGAGCAGTGATAATGTACAAAAAAGTGCAGGTAAGCAAAGTAAATGTACATGCACAGAGATTCCTGGGTTTTGTAAACACAAACTCCCTGGACCAGATAGTCAGCATACCGGGTCTATATTAAAATCTCGTAGTCTGACAATATTGAATATGATATTGTTGACACGGGAATACCGAAAGCGCACTACATCGAACGTTTAAATGGAAAATCTCTGTAGGGGGAGATTTCCATTTACTTCAATGTAGTGTGTTCTCAGAGTTGGTATATTTAAGTAGGGGGGGTGTGGGGGATGCAGGGTGCTTGCCCCCCTGCCTACACACTATTTATTTATTTTTTTCCAATGGTTTAAGACTTTGATCACTAAAGTTCGATCTTTAGTGATTCGAAGTTTTAAACCTTTGAGATTATAATATAGACCCAATATACCTACTAGGGGTACAAACATACTAAATCTGGTCCTCACTAATATGGTAGAATGCTGCACACACCCTACTGTAATACCTTCCCTGGTAAGGTCTGACCACAAAATGGTCTCCTTTGAAGTAAAAATAAAACCTGGACTCCCAGCTAAACCTGGAATATTCAGGAACTATTCTAAGGCTAATTCCTGCTATTAAGTGAGAACCTGACAAAATTTCAAGCCTCCATAAACTCTGAGAATACTGCTGCCTATGCAAGTGTTCACAGAAACCCTGTACAAGCATGTAAATAGCTGAATAGAGGCAACTTTACCCACCTGGAAGAAGTACAGAACTAACTCAAAAAAAGTCACCCTGGTGTAATCACAGAATCAATAGGCTGTATAACAGGAGGAAGAAAATCATGGCAAAAATTAGGAGGTACAGCACCCAACAGGATAAAAGCACTCTCGTCAAACTAAACAAGCAACTCAGAGGAAAAATAAAGTCTACCAAAGCCAAATTTGAGGTAAGTTTGGCCTCTCAGGCCAAGGACAACCACATAGCATTCTTTAGCTATGTCCACAGCCTCAAAGGCAATACAGAATTGTGTGCAGAGCTCATTGTAAATGGAGCCACCTGTATTGAGCCAGAAGACATAGCAAACCTCCTGGCTGATAAATTCAGCTCCAACTTTACCCCTCTCTGCCCCTCAACCTTCCCTCAGGAAATATCATCAAATATAACCCCCCTACTATCACTAGGGAACAGGTCCTTAATGCTCCCTCTAAGACCAAGAACACTGCATCAGTAAACCCAGTCAATATCCCAGAATGCCTTTTGAATAGCATGAAACATGACCTAACAGGGCCTCTGGAATTACTATTTAACTGTAACCTCCAAACAGGTTTTGTACCTCATGAATGGAGAAAGGCTACAGTCATCCCTCTACACAAAGATGGGCCATCTGCAGAACCTGGAAACTACAGACCCATAAGTTTCACTAGTCTTATATGTAAAGCCATGGAATGAATTATCATGGAGATGATCAATCGAGATATAGTAAATCTCCAGACACTGGACCCAACCCAGTTTGGTTTCATCAAGGGTAGATCATGCCTACACCACCTCGTGGACCTCTTTGAGAAGGTCACCAAAGCAATGGATGAGGGCAAAACTGTTCACACTGCCTACCTTGACCTGCCAGTGCATTTGACACAATACCCAACTTGGACATTGTTGACAAACTCAAGAGGTTAGGTACAAACCTGTATGTCACCCAGTGGATAGCCAACTGGCTCACAGACAGGACCCAGGATGTTAGAACTGGGAGTCCATCTCTACAAAGAGGCCAGTCACAAATGGAGTCCCCAGGGATCAGTCCTTTGACTGCTCCTTTTTGGCATTTACTTCTCAGAACTCAAGGCCAATGTCAGTGGTGTCTAGCTAACTAAATTTGCAGATGATAGCAAATTAGGAGCTGCTATTGAATCTCACACTGACACAAATGTTCTCCAGGATGGGCTGATACAG